>NC_136517.1:35946449-36006449 GCF_053919585.1 Euprymna scolopes
ATTATCAAAGTATACTTACGCAGATAGATATGAAAAGTCTTTATTAAAGTTTGTGCCTATTTCCATTTTATGGAGACCAGGCGAGAACGCAGACCCCACAATTTTATTATACCATCCCTATTTAAGTTAAAACATACTTATTAAAGTATTCTTATGTACATCTATATCAAAAACACTTGTAAACGTTTTTTTTTTAATTTTTAAATTTTTTATTTCCATACTTTGTGGACCAGATTTGACTGATGAATTTGAAAGGCGAAATCAGTCGAAGAAGATAATGGCAATAATGTGCCCAATGGAACAAGGTGAACCAATATGCAGAGAACAGGGATCTAAAGTAACAAAACTGCTTATAAATTGAACATGGAATTACCACAGGATATGAACAGTTGAAATTCTTTGTTGACTTCGGCTGACTACAATATGGTTGTGTTCAAGTCTAATGTAAATAAGTTCTTGATGAGCCGTTCCATATAAGTTATCAAATTTACCAAATTTTCATTACTAATGATTACTATATTGTCCAATTTCTACTGTACACTCTTTAACCCTTATCCTTGAGTGGCCTCTTGGCCTTGATAATGTGGTGATGCCTATGTAAAAAAAAAAAATATATATATATATTTTCCGTCTGCATTTTTAGATATTAGCAGAAAACACACCCACATCTTCATGATTTTATTTTTTTTCCCTTTGTTTAATTTCACCTTCTTTTCTCTCCCTCCCCTCATAGTCTGTTTTTTTTTTTTGTAATAAAATTACTTGTGTTTGTGTTTTGTGATTTTCATACGTTGTTCGTTCGTCTGTTTTATATTTTCCGGGTTTCGAAAGAGTCTTTCCCATCCCCTCTTGCATGGCAAAATATATTGAACCCAAAGGACCGTATTCATTTTTTTCCTTAATTTTTTTCTTATTTTGTTACGCGAGTGCCTTACGTAGCTCCAACGTGGCGCGTGATCTTAACAATATATATTTTTTGTTTTGATAAAAGTTTTTTTTTTTCATTTATATTTCATTTTTTTTATGTACACCAATCATTTTTGTTTAGAAGCTCAATGTTTGTTAAAAATAACAACAGAGCATATATAAAAGAATAACAGTATAGTTTCATTCCAAGATCCAAATATTTATTTTTCATGCAAAACAGCTCCTCTAGAATGTTAAAATTTTGGTACATTTTTTACAAATCTGTTCTGTTATGCAGAAACAAACGGTTTATATCAATACCTCTCTCTCTCTCTATCTCCTCCTCTCAATACATTTCCTATTTCTCTCTTTTCTTTCTTTGTTGCTTAGCGACTGTGGCAAGGGTCATAAAATGTGTTGTTGACTGAGGTCACCTCACTAGCTAATTCATCCGCTAGCTGTTCCTCACCTCCTCTCTCTCTCTCTCTCTCTCCTATACTCCCTGTCTCTCTCTCTCTCTCTATCTCTTGGAAATCATGTTCATTTTGCCTTGGTGACAAAATATAAAAATAACAAAAAAAACGATACATCTCTCGTTGGCTTAAAATTAAATTTTAAAATTTTCATTTAAATACATAATCCAATTTAAGGATTATGTCACAACATATAATTATTTTCATAGCAAGGGTCATAAAATGTGTTGTTGACTGAGGTCACCTCACTAGCTAATTCATCCGCTAGCTGTTCCTCACCTCCTCTCTCTCTCTCTCTCTCTCCTATACTCCCTGTCTCTCTCTCTCTCTCTATCTCTTGGAAATCATGTTCATTTTGCCTTGGTGACAAAATATAAAAATAACAAAAAAAACGATACATCTCTCGTTGGCTTAAAATTAAATTTTAAAATTTTCATTTAAATACATAATCCAATTTAAGGATTATGTCACAACATATAATTATTTTCATAGTCGAACCAACGTCGCAACCAACAAGAGCCAAGAAAGCCAACAAACCAGAAAACCGGCTTTCTTGGCTCTTGTTGGCTGCGAGGTTGGTTCAGCTGTGGAAATAATTATATATTGTCTCACACTTTCTGAACATTATATGTACATATATTTTTTTCATAAGTTTTTATTTCAGTTTCGATTCAAGCTAATGCGCCCAAGTCATATGGATATTTTTTTTTAATTTTTGAAATTGCAACTTTATAATATATAAAAATCAATAGAACATTAACTCTATAATAATATATAGGAAATTTGCAAAAATTAAAATATCATATTTAAGCGTACTTTACGATCAGGCTTTGCCAGGCATTTGTGCTACCTTAGTGGTCCCACAATCAACAGAGATTAGACCATTCCAGTAATGACCTGTTCCTCGTTGATTGTGGTGTAGAAGTTGGCCCAGTGCATTTCTAGGAGATCCATATCTGGGCAGCAGCTGCTCAGCCTATCCTTCCTTAACAAAGTTCAAAACCGTCTGCAGTTGATTTCGGTCCCTGTGATCGTTTCATAATGTGTAAACACCTGTCACCTTTGATCTTAGCCTAAAAGTCAGTTTAAAAATAATACTTACCGCCTTTCTTTGTTGAAGCCTCTAAAAGATTGTTAAATCTTTTCAACAAAGGTTTTATGATGTGAACCTGAAAAATATAAATCAAGACACTTTAAATATTGAGTGGAAGGGGGGGGGAGGTCATTTTTACTAAAGAATAAATATAATCTCAAATTACAGACATTTTAACAAACCATACAATATTTGATGGTGCCACAAAGCCTTTGGTTTCTTTCCCTTGAACTGCTAGACTGTTGATTATCTCCCTTTTTCCTGCTTCCCGACTGTACTAAAATGTAAAAGTTTAAATGTAATGTGAGCAGACATCTTGCTGCTCAACTCCCTACTTGGAGTATCCCAGGATAAGGGTTAATGAGTGTATGGAAGTCAATGGGAAAATATAGTAATCGTTAGTCGTGGAAATTTGGTAAATTAGATTACTTAAGGGGGCGGCTCATCAAGAACTTGTTCACATTGGACTTGAATGTGACTATATTGCAGTCAGTTAGAAAGTAGGAAAACGGAAGAGAGTTCCACAGGTGTGCAGTTCTAAGAAGAAGCTTTGTTCATGGAATTTATGTTTAGGTTTAGGCACAGATAAAGTGTAAGGAAAATTATTGATAGTGGTTTCAGCTAGACAAGTGTTTTTCGTGAAAGTCAGGCAACGGGGGACCATACATCATAGCTCAGACAAGCACTTGCAATGAAAATATGACTGTCTTGATAAGTGGCAACAAAACCTTGACACTCTTGCTTGCTTGTATGCACACTGAATGTTTTAGATGGTGAAGAGGAAAGATGAATAAAACAAGAAGTGGGAAGAATAGAATAAATAAAGGGAGGCTACCAGGGTAACATAACATACATAAATAAAATGGATCCCCCCCCCCAAAGTAACAGCAGCATTAGAGGAGGAGAGCAAGAGAATGACATAAATAAACAACATAAATAAAGAAGAAAAGACAAACTTGAAGATTACAGAACATTATAAAAATGGTTGTGGTAGATTAGAAATGTATATGTGAGAGGGACGAGCATAATAAGCTACACATTTTATTTCTTTGTTCATTTGGCCTACCCTTTTCTCTTCTTTCCTTTTCACTTTTTTAAATGGCAGCCTGGCATCAAGATGCATTTTAAACGAATGCTAAAAGCAAATGGATTTAATTGCTACCCTTTTAAATTTTTCGACTTCGTTGAGATTCCCTTACTTCATCACTCCCAAAAGCAAGAATTTTCACATGAATGTGTGAACTCAATATTTTCCAACCAATAAAAATTGTTTCAAAACATGCCTATAAAACAATGGCGTGGTGAACAGAAATTCAGAATTCTTCGGGGACACGTATAATGCAATGTGACACCTCAACTCCCAACATCAACAGCACACATCTTAGAATACTGGAATGTATCATGCTGGAATTCTTTTAAGCCTGCTGCTATATCTCCAGTGAACACAGGCAACCAGAAGGTAAACTCACACACATGCACATACCCAAAATGGAACTTTGAAATAAACTTTGTGTCATTTTGTCTAATTATATTCAAGAACTTTAAAACTTCCACAAACTTTGATCTTCCAAAAGTATATTTTATATTGCAGTGAAATTCTTGATATAAATATATTCTGTTAATTCACATCTCACTTTCATCCAAAAATTCCCGTTGTTGAGTTAGCACTTGCTAACTGGTGACCTATTCATGTTTTTATCCACCTTTTTCTTTCAACAATTTAACTATATTTATATTAATCTTGGCACTTTTTAAAGACGTTACTATTACCAAACATCTGAAGCCAGGAGCAGCACTTCATGGTAATAGATGATTCAAGTCTGAGAGCAGAAGTACATAAAGACAGGGCTCTATGGACAAATTTATCTTTAGTTGACCTTTGACAACTAAATATTTTCGTTTACTAGACAAATAGAAAAGTTACCAGCTAAACCCACATGATTTTTAGAATATGATATCTTCATTCTGTGATGAATATGTACATCATAAAAATTTTTCTGTGTTTTTTTTTTTTTTTTAAATAAGTGTAATTCTAAATATACAACAAATTTTATGTTGATATTTGAAGGTATAAACATTCTAATTTCTTCAGATATTTTTTTAAGCAGCCTTCGTTAAAAAAAACCCAGTATATTGTTCTATTAAACTTTTATTGTTTAAATAATTTAACTTTGTTCGTTTTATATAAAAAAAAAAAAGTTGAAAAGATATTTTTCGCTCAGTAGTGAGCTTTGGAAGATTCTCAGTGAAAGAAATGCAATCACCAAAAGATAAGTGTTTCATTATTTCTAGTCGCCATTTTGAAAAATCACTTGCAATGTAGAGCCCTGAAAGACAATGGTATGCAGAGGTCTGGTGTTGTATTGGACCAACTCTTTGACCGTACATCCCCAAAAAGTCAAGTATAGGTCCTAGTACTGAGAATTATGATAAAAAGGATGCTGGATGAAAGTTTTTATGATGAATATACCCATGATGGAAAGAAAACATTGTACACCAAAAATCATGTGAATTGAGCAATTAGTTTTATTATTATAAAAAAAAACATTTTTAAGCACATGAGTTTTTTCAATGCCTCCTTCCTTCTCTATATTAAGAACTAGCTGTGTTTGGGGGGGGGGGTGTTAAGCAAAAAAAAAAAGTGGTAGTACGCAGGCAGGTTGAACTCGTATTGTGAAGAAGAAAAAGAATGTGAAAAAAAAAAAAAGTGACATCTTTGCCGTTGCGTCCATCACCAAACCGGAAGTGGCAAAGGTTTAAATGAAGGCTAGTCAATCGAAAAGAGGGGATGACTTTTGAAAATATTGGCGGAAAAAGCGACCCCTGTAGAAAAGTGCCCAGTTGAGGGTGAAGGAATTAATGTTTTTAGCCAATTTTCAGATATTTGTTGTCAAAAGGATCGAGTTTAAAAATGATATTGATCTCCGTCGCCTCTGTTAAAAATCCGTCACCTGTCAACATACATACATTTAAACAGACAGGTGAAATTTATATTAAGAATAACTTTCTAAAATCTTGCAAAAGTTTAAATTGTCACAGAATTAATTTTAATCATTTGTATAGTAATTGTCTGTATTTTTGAGATGAGGTGTTTTCATTGATTGAGATTGTCGGACTGACTTCCTCATCTTGGTTGTTATTGTCACAACGTTTCAGCCGTTTTGCCCTCCGGCCTTCGTCAGGTGTTTTGTATCGAACTGGGGAACCGTTTGTTAGGAGTCTCGAACCCAACCCTTTATTATTATTACGGGGGTACCGTGTTCAGACTCCAGCTAGGCTTTGGGACATAGTTGCTGATTCTTTGTTTTGAATGTTACTTTTTCACTGCCTTCGTTCAGGATTGAACTCAGCACCTTTGGGTAACTGTAAACTTTGATACAAAGTCTAGGACCACTCGGCCATATGTCACTAGGACAATTCTTAGTTGGTTTTGTTAATGTTGTTATTCAAGGTTTTCTCTCTCTATCAGAGGTGTCCAAATTGCATTCAGCTCTATGCTTGGTTTGCTCAGTAGGTTGTTATGTCTGAGCATGTGAGCTGTTTCTTTAAGTTTTCTCACTTTCCAGTGGGTCTCTCTGTTTATTATTTTTACTTCATCCCATAGGGGGCGATGGTCCCCCTCTCCATCCAGACATGGTTGGCTATACCCAATTTTTCCGTCTCCCCTTTAGTTACCGCTTTTCGGTGTTCTTCCACCCTTACTTTGAGGGGGCGGCATGTTTCACCCTTGTAAACCTTTCTGCAACTGCATAGAATGGAGTATATGCAGTTTTTGGTCATGTTCTCCTCCATGCGGGGCTTCACTCGTACCAGGTGTCGTCTGAGTGCTGACTCGCTCTTGAATACCGTTCATTTGTATGTTTAATAAACACATACTAGTAACATGCTCGCTCTTTCATAAAGCCAGCAACTTTTAAGCAATCAGCAGCTTGGCCAGAGAGTTCAAAGAGACTCCCAAATCTCAACTTAGGCATGCTCTTGTCAAGTCATTCAGCCTAGCAGCTGAGGAAAACAGCAGTACCCAAACAGTCCTTTTCAAGATTAACTACCAAACTATTAATGCGATTCAAACTGTTCTTTTAAAGATAACTCACAAACTACCTAAATGTGATACACATTTCACTGCTGTCTGCCTTCTGGGGCTCTGCTCTCAGCCTACCATATTAGTTGCTGCTTTCTGCAGCACCAGCTCTAGTGATTCCAGCTTCCAACTCTAGCGCCTGTCGATGTTGGTCTCCTTGTACATGCTCACTGATAACCAGCTACCTATTTCAGCATCATCTTCTGTCTATACAACCTGAGGTATGCCATCTTCCTCAGGGATGGCCAAACTTCAATCTCATGAGGCACCCATCCTCACTTCAAAACAAGCCAGATACCCAATTTCCATTGCTATACGACTTAGCATTTTTCCTGTAGTAAATACAACGTTATCATCTTTTACAGTTCATTTGGGATTGTCATCTCTTTACCTTGTGTCTACTTTCTTAGTTGTACAGTCGATTGGTACCTCACCTATCGGCATGCTGCAACAATCTCTCTTTCAGTAGTAGTAGTCGTTTAGCCATAATGCTTGATTTTCTTTTTTTCTTCTTTTTTTTTTAAAATAAAACCACAGGATAGAACGATAAAGTTGTCGCCCTAAAGAAAACAACACTACAGCTTTATTTTAAAACTTTTATTGAAAAAAAAATCAATTCAGGTAACTTGATTATGTCGTAGAGCTGACATCTATTTAATGTAGCCGCCTTCAACCTCAACGATCAGGCTGGCTTTGTTATTGTGGAAAGTCATGTTGGTGATACAAAGTCATAGCATTCTTTCTGGGTCTCTTTGGACTTGTGAGCTGGCGGATTGTCCTGCTGCCACACCCAGGGTTTGCCAGCGACCACCTGATTACACCAGGGGATCACCACATTCTTCATCACATCCAGGTACACTTTAGTATTCACTTTCAAGATGCAATGCGGCATGATATGACCCATAACCGTGGCCAGAAACTTTGTTTTTGTTACCCTGGACACATTCTTGTTATTCGTGGCAATCCAACAGTGAAATTTGAGGGTGCTGGCAATGGTCCTGTTGTCATAACTTGGATCATTAGAGAGCATGAGTTGTACAATGGTGCATCTCTGATCTCGCTTGTTGAACATTGTGTCACTTTGAGACATCATAGAAGGCTCCTATCACTCTTGAAATTAGTATATGGTCAATTATATCAATTAGTAGATGGTCTGCAACTAACAAAGAAAACCGGTTTTCATCAAACGGAAATGGAATCATGTCTTTTCTAGGGCGACAATTTTATTGTTTCACTCTGTACTTGATCAATTTATGTGTTTGGTGTATATTTTATTTCCATCACGGGTATGTACACTAGAAAGTTTAGTTTTGTTTTTTAATGAGGAAGGGAATTTGGAACTTGTACCAGAAAGGAAGATAATCTGAATATGACTGATTGCAGCCCCTCACCGCCTAAAAAAATGTGTACAGAGGTCCTAATTTATTCTCAGAGGCTCTTTTGTATTTTAAGGCCCTCAAAGTAATCTATAATATAAATCTCACCTGTCTGTTTAAATGTATGGATGTATGTCTAAAACTTTTGACAGAGGCGCCAAATTTTCCTGAGATCAGTATCGTTTTGAAGCCAATCCTTCGGACGACAAATATTGAAAAATTGGCCAAAAACATGAATTTCTTCACCCTCAACTAGGCACTTTTCTACAGGGTCGCTTTTTTCGCTGATATTTTTGAAAGTCATTCCCTCTTTTTGATTGACTAGCCATAATTTAAACTTTCGCCACTTCTGGTTTGGCGTGGACGCAATGGCAAAGACGTCACGTTTTTTTTTTTTCCATGTTCTTTTCCTTCTTTGCGGTACGGGTTCGAGTCTGCCTGCCTGCCTGCCTGCCTACTACTATGACTTTCACCTTCACCGGGGTGAACGATTTATATGACCTTCACCGAGGTGCGCGACTTGACACACAAAAATAAACCGCCTCTTAATCACCTGCTAACGCACGCGTCACTGTAACGTCCAATGACAACAACAACAGCAACAACCTTCTCACTCGACCTGCCTTTATACCACTATCTCAATCCCTTCTCTTGCGCATGCGCCTGTAGATTCCTGACAACCTCGAGACTTCCGCTTATAAAAACCCAAGTTTTGTTGTCGCGCATGCCTATACAAGGCACAAACACGAGGGCGTTTGTTGTGTTGGTAAGTACTACACTCCCCCCTGATCTGATGATCACATAGAGTGCACTCCGGGGGTGGCCTCTTAGTTCGTTGGCTTCTGCGAAGGGTGGTATTTACACTCTCGGATTCAGGTTCTGGTTCTGGTTCTGGATGTGGTTCTGGTTCTGGTTCTGATCCTGCCTGATCAGACGAACTACAACTACCACTCTCTTGCTCGGTGACCTCACTCATTAGCAGCTCATCATCTGATGATTCATCGCTCTCTGTAGTTGTGGGATGTACTTCACTAGCCGGGCGAAGATCGCGCACATGGCGTGGGGTTCCATCAACAAGGACCGACTGCTGGCTGACCACTCCAGATATTCGCCCTCTTGAACTTGGTGGTGCACCGGTTTCCAGGGGGTCTAACCCAAACTGGATCCCCTACCTTGTATTTGTTATGACTCTCCTCGTCGATTGGTTGGACAGTGTCAATGCCCTTTATCCTAACACGGTATTTGTGTATGGCATTGGCCGGTGCTGTTGTTAGTGTCTTCCCATCCTTTGGTGTGATGTTATACCAATACGTGGCCTCCGTAATGGTGCATTGCTTTCTGGCAGCAATTCTCTTGATGCTGCGATGGCTCCTCTCAGCAATGCCATTCCCTGATGGCACATGAGCACATCGCAGTCGTAGTCGGACACCCCACTCATTCAACAACTGCCGAACTTGGTGGCTACAAAAAGCAGCATCGTTGTCCGTCAATATCTCTTCCGGCGCACCTCGCTCAGAAAAGATAGATGACAGTTGGCGGACAACATTCGCTGAGTCCTGCCTGGTCATTTGCCGCCACACCGCAAAACGAGTGGGTCCACAGTCGATAAGGGTTAGAAAGGGCTTACCACTGTAATGGGTAATAATATCCATCGCTAATCGTTGCCACACATGCTCAACTTCCAATCGCCCCTTCTGCCATTGCTCAGGTGCAGGATCGATAGACTGGCATGCTTCACAGTGCTTGATGATCTGCCTGACATCCGCCCTTGTCACTGCCGGGTCCACACGCCTCGCAAAATACAAAGTTCTTTTGATACCTGGATGTCCACTCTGCACATGAATTCTTTGTATTTGGCATGAGCTAATCGCGCCAACTGTGCAAGATCGAGCAGTGAACTCCACGCCTGTCTTCACAGCTTCATACCATTTGTGAGGCACACGGGTTAGTTGGTCTGCACGATTACAGTGTGATGCCACAAGCATTACACTCACCGACAGGTCATATTCTGATACCACACTCTTCAGGGTGTTTAGCCTCCGCCGGATTAACATCTCACTGGCTGCCTTAGTACGGACTCTTGTTCGTCTCGAGAGAGTGTCGAACACCCAGTGGTAGACGCAGAGAGAATCCGTGTACAAGTGTAACTTCTTCGACTGCCATTGCAGTGCCAGATTTAAACCCTTCACAACAGCATCCAGTTCCGCCAGGTTGATGTGTTGAGCATCATTCACGGGTCGCAGCCAGCATGTGTCTTCAATTACATTTCCACGTTGCTCCAATAACACTCCCAATGCCAAAGAACTAGCGTCAATCCACACATTCACAGTGTCCCCATCGACACACCATTCTCCACGGGCAGGATCCTCCTTGTTAACTCTCTCTAGGGTTTCTGTCGTCATCAGAGTTAGAAGAGCATCATCAGATACATCATCCCAACCTGTAGTTACTAAACTTGCCCTGCGTTTGATGACGCCCACAGCTGCTCGGAGCCAGCCACACGCTGGTAAGTGACCAATAAGTTTCCCACACAAGGAAAAAATAGTCCGCCGCGTAATAACATCAGGGATGGTTGGAATCTCACTGCCACGCCTCCATCGTAAGGTACCGTCTTTCCCGCAAACGTCCAATCCTAATACCCGTGCTCCATCCCTCAGACGTTCGGGATCCTTGCACTCCAACCCAAATTGAGCTAACTTTTCTCTGACGTGCGACGCAGATTGTACGTCTTCATTGACATACATATCATCAATATAGGCCGATGTTGCGTCCTCAGTGGTCTTTTCCTGGGACAACACTGCATTTACGATGGTCTTCATGATTTGCGGTGCCACATTCAGCCCAAAGCCAAGCCGAGTAAGGCAGTATCTCTGACCCCGGAACCATACTGTCTGGAACGGCCACAATGTCTCATCCACTCGCACCTGCAAATAAGCCTTCCGCAAGTCTACTATAGACACATTGGAGCCCTTCTAGCGCCATTCTCTCAGCTTGCTGGCGCACACGTCAGCATCGGCAGTGTACATCTCAATGTATCTATTGAGTTCACGATAGTCCAGCACCGGACGAACTTTTGATTTGTTATGCTGGACTACCGCCATTAAGGGAATCAGACCCTTGGGTGGTCCCAGCTTGTTGGGGTAGGGGATCAGCCATCCATCCTGGATCCATTCCTCAAGTTCCTTTTCATATTCATTACGGACCTCGTTGGGTATTGAGTACTCTGCAATGCTATTCTTGAGTTCGGTTGGCGCCCTTCCTTCTGTCCACTTCCACGATGCAGTCCATGCTTTTTGGTGAGGGTCGTAGTCTACCTTAAAATCAGGCCGATCAATGTGAACTGCAGCACACACTGGGGTTTCCAAAAATCGCACAGTCCCATCTCTTCTAATAACCACTCCCCCCAGTGCCTTAATAGCATCATATCCCAACAGTACATCGAATCCCAGCAAATCCCCTCGCATCACCAGCACATTAATGTTTGCGGCGACACCAGAGTCTGTGTGGACTTTGACAGTTCTGGCTCCACAGCAAGCTTGCGTATTGCCACCTATTGTGGTTACTTTGATGTTCTGCTTTGTCCAGTTTTGACACAACTTGGCACTCATGATGGTGTGTGAGCACCCGGAGTCGAGAAGAGCTGAACAAAGCACTTGGTCCACGTACACTTTTATTGTCGGTTGCACCTCAATTAAATCTTCTCCGGGTAACAGGGCGGCGCTGACGTCCTGCCCCCTGATGCATTTCCCGCACAATTTTGGGATAAATGTCCATAGCTACCACATTGGAAACAGCGCGGGTGCCCCCGCCTCTTGTTAGTACAATTTCTTGCGATATGGCCTCGCTGGCCACAGCAGAAACATCTCCCATTGGTCGTGGGTCTCAAACTGGGACTCTTTTCAGCATTAGTCTTGGCTGCCTGCGCCATCATTACAACCGGTTCCCTCAGGTCCTCCTCATCTCTGATAATGGCTCGAGCGCGTTCTAACAAATGTTCCATGGGCATTACAGATACGCCGGTGGAAGCCCTCAACAGTTGCTTAACATGGGTGGGAAGGCCGGCCACAAACGCAAACACCAGTGTTTGCTCTGACACTCCATTGCCAAATAGAACTGCAAGTTTCTTCAGCTCCGCGAAGAAGACGTCCCCGGTTTCTCCTGGCATGAGCTTCCTAGTGGCAAATGTTTCGTAGGCCGTACAGGGATCCATGGCAAATGCCTTGTATAAAGCATTTTTTATACAGGTAATATCAGCCTTCTCCACAGCACTCAGTTGCTGATATACACTTAGGGCGCCTCCAGCCAATCTCAGGGGAATCACGGTATGCACCCCCTTTACTTCACAGAGGTTGCAGGTCAGCTCAACCCTTTCGACCCAGTCGACAACAGAAGTGGATCCGTCGAATTCGGGTATCAGTTTTAAATCAAACTTTGCCCCAGCCATAGTTGTCCAGGAAAAGAGACAAAATGAAATGGTCGAAATAGCTTATGACCTTCACCTTCACTGGGGTGAACGATTTATATGACCTTCACCGAGGTGCGCGACTTGACACACAAAAATAAACCGCCTCTTAATCACCTGCTAACGCACGCGTCACTGTAACGTCCAATGACAACAACAACAGCAACAACCTTCTCACTCGACCTGCCTTTATACCACTATCTCAATCCCTTCTCTTGCGCATGCAGATTCCTGACAACCTCGAGACTTCCGCTTATAAAAACCCAAGTTTTGTTGTCGCGCATGCCTATACAAGGCACAAACACGAGGGCGTTTGTTGTGTTGGTAAGTACTACAACTACCCCTTTTTTTTTTCTTAACACACATCTCCTAACACCCAGGTAATGCCGGGCACCCAGGCTAGTCAATAACTATAGATGATAACTTAATCATGCCGTATTGCCAACCCGAACTTAGGGTTAGTGTTTGGGTTAATGGAAGTTATTTTTTGGGAAAAAGAAAATTTTACTTGCCGTCCCCCCACAAAAAAAAGAATAAACATACCCTTCATTAACTTAAACACAAACCCTAAGATGACAAAAAGGGTAATTTTACAGAATCACTTCAGTTTCCAAAGGGATGTTTATTTTGATCGTTTTATGGTTTTTGCAAATGCCCTTATAAATGAAGAATGGAAGCACCCATTGATTAGTATTTTTATAGGTAAGTGATTTTTTGGAATTTATTTATATTTATTATAATTGGAGCAAGTTAAAATTCGTTGAATTTCTTGAAATCTTTTTTAAAGAAAACCGATTTAAAAAAATATTGCATATTTTTCTATTAAAACTTCTATTATTTTAAAATTTGGTCTTTGCTCCTTTTATTTGCCCTTACATCAGAAAAAAAAATTGTTTTAAGATATATCCCCTAAATTTACTACAAAATGTTCCAGTAGGAAAAAAAAGAAGTTTCTGCAGTACTTCTACAGAATATACACCGGACTGCTTATATATATATATATATATATATATATATATATATATATATATATAACTGTAATCTAAATTTTAGGTTCGTTGCGACAAAAGTCGATTTGGTTCGATTCAAATTCTGTAGGAGCATCAGTAGATGTGCCAGAATTTTTGATACCCTTAACACAAAACTGCGAATAAAATATACAAAACTTGTAATTTCTTTTTTTAAAGTGGGTTGTTTAATTTCTTTATGGAATATACTTCCAAAATAAACTATTAAAGTTTTGTAAAAAATAATAGAAATATTATTTTTTATTTAAAAAAAAAAAGTGTTTACAAAGTGCATGTGTGCGCTGATGCAGCCATTTTTTTCTACGTAATGAAATGAATTGAATTTTACAAGTTAAATTTTTTTTCAATTTAAAAATCTATCAAAATTTTTCTATTGGTTCAATTTTTAAGATATTTTCAGGTTTAATGTGAAATTTTATGCTCTTTCCAATAAACCGAATATAATATTCAAGACGAACTTTTTTTTTAACCCCCCCCCCATTTTGAAATGTCTATTAAAAAGTAAATAATTAATTTTCTCACCTAAGGTTTATATATCACAAACTGAAGATAAAAAATCAATAAATAATCTAATTTAAAACAAAAACAAAAGAATAGTTATGTGCAAATTTGTGACCACATGTTATTTGATTTTAAAATCGCGATCTTTTCGGATGCTTGCTTAAAAAATTCTTTTATTTAAAAAGTACATGGAATATAAAATATAAACATGGACAAATTCTTATAAGTGAAGAATGGAAGCACCCATTGATTAGTATTTTTATAGGTAAGTGATTTTTTGGAATTTATTTATATTTATTATAATTGGAGCAAGTTAAAATTCGTTGAATTTCTTGAAATCTTTTTTAAAGAAAACCGATTTAAAAAAATATTGCATATTTTTCTATTAAAACTTCTATTATTTTAAAATTTGGTCTTTGCTCCTTTTATTGAAAAAAAAAAATTACATTTTTCAAGTAGTTATAAGCTTCGAAAGATAGAGAGTCTAATCATTCAGATTTTTATCACTCATTTTTAATGGCGACATCTAGAGCAGGATTCAAGATTTTCTTTTTTTTCATCACTTTTCATTTTAGAAAAGTTAATGCATTGGTTACTTTAAATACAAAATAGCCTTCCTGGACAACGTCGAGTGGGCTTCCTTTTCATTAATTATAAATAACTTACCTGTTTTTCTTCGAATGTTTCCAATAAGAGAATAAAATCCTCCCACAACTTCGCCAGCGTCTGGCTACAGGCTTTACTCCACCAAAACATGGGCACTTCGGTGGATCCTTCCGAATAACCACATCTCAGTTCGTCTTCGTTTTCCTGACAAATGTCCACAATCCGTTTTAATAAGTACATTGCCTGCTTTCGGGCCAAAGGGTTCACTTGCTTCAGCCCTTGCTGGAGTAAATCCCAGAAGACAGGGTCACGCCGAAGGTCCAGGGGAGGAGGGCAGTTTCTTTTTAATCCCGTGTGTGGGTTGTCGTCGCAGTCTTCGGAATTATTATTCGTCGCTAGTCGAGTAAGGACTGGGAACCAAACATCGGCCAAACCGCTTAGCATGATAAGCGGTTTGCAGTTGAAGACCTCGTGTTGAAAAGTTTCGGCTTCTTTATAAATATCGACAATCGTGTCCCAGAGGGAGTTTAAAGGGGCTGCCATGCTATTGTTGTTCGAACAGGATGCGAGCATGTCGTCTAGGAGGGTGCAGGTGATCTGTCCGACAAGATCCTGGTCGAAGAAGGACAACGATGCCAAGAAGGCTGGGAACAGACGCTCGACCATTTCCTTCACGACGGGGACCTTGAAACAAGAGGCGGAAGCCTTCCTTAGCACACGTTTGGTCATCTCGATCACGACCTGAACATCAAGATACTCGGACGAAGTCGGAAGCTTTTCGTAAGCAACCGGTTTTTCGGCGACAAAATGCCACAGCGACGACTCCATCAGTTTAACGATGCCAATCTGGACGGAAATTGAACAAAAATCTAAACACAAGGCGAATACCTCGCTCAGCGATAACCGTTTCGGGTCAGAGTGGCCGAATCCGGGCAGGAGAAAATGTTGAACGGTCAACACTTTAGAATAAAACTCTTTGACTAAATCACCGACAATCGCTTCTATCCGTCCGAAATTCACGGAATGATGGAGGTTTTCATCCTTACAGAGATTAAGGACCTGCGTCAATGTCGGGGTTATATCAGCCAGGATATCAGCGTTTTTGCAGGTTCTGACCCGTTCGATAAGCATTTCTATCAACCGGACAAGAACATCATTCACGGACGAGCCCAGCTGTTTTAAATCGTCCGATTGTGCCGTTATGATATTCAACGTGGTTTGGAAAAGATTCATGTTCGAAGAAATGAGATTCCAATTTTGAGTTGGATACGGGGAACCCATCGTTTTTGATTAATAACGATTAATACCCGTAAATATTTATATGGAGGAATGAAGAAGAAATGAATCAAAATATATTAACGCCGATAAAATTGTATACAATTAATAAAGATTACAGAAAACAGATTTTCACATGCGTATAAACATTAGCATATGGTAATTTTTTTTAAATCAATAGGCAAGTTTATAAAGTAACACACACAAAAACAAAACACGTGTTTACTTGATGTCAACGAACTCTCCTGATTTAGGAGAATAAATTACTTTTGTCCGGTGTTAAGTTGAATTTGTCCCTCCTCTTATTAAGATCCTGATGGAGAATGAAGAGGGAGATAACCGAAAATCAGTTTTGTTCCGTTTATTTATTTATTTTTTTAAAACAAAATAGGTTCTTATCCAGAATCGCCCTATATTAAAAAGTAGAAATAAAGAAAAATATAAACGATACGCGTACTACTGACAAAACGAAATTATATTCCAAAATTGATCAAGTAGTTTTATTTTGATAAATTAAATCATTTTTAAGCAATTAATGAGAATACTATTCTCATTAATTGCTTAAAAATGATTTTTTTTTTTTTATACAGGAATCACCACTTATCAAGGCCCGGAGGCGACTTGAGGATAAGGGTTAATGGGTATACATTAGTCAATGTGATTATAGCGCAGTGTGGCACTATATCTTAGTGCTGCAATTGTAGTAGTCACTTACGTACCCTTCCCCTACATGGCCAGGTGGTAATTTGGTCGTAGGCACAGGGGTACACAGAAATGCAACCCCAGAATTTCCTTTTCCTCTATCGGCCTCCTTTTTCGTCCGGATAGCATGAGGTGAGCACATATTTTTCTGTCTCTCTGTAAATGAGAGGAGGGAGAGCCCCCGCCTCCTCCTATCATTACTTAGGTTAATTAGTTTAATTTTGAAGATTATCAAGTGTAAATTGTCTTTGTATATATATTGTATACATTTTGTAGAATAAATAGTTAATTATGTTTCATATATATTACGATTGTGTCGTGTTGTGTGTTTTCTTGTATCTGCCATAAATATCTGTGGTTAAATACAATGACGCCACAACTCAATCTTCACTCTTCAATCCTGCAGTCCAATGCACTTCTGACAGCAATTGCTTCTGCCAAACAAAAAAGGCACCCTCTCTCCCAAATACAGGCTTTTTATAGGATAAAACCGTCCAAAGTTATTTGCATACTCGTCCCATGATCTCTAGTCTATAAATAGACGCAGTGGCCATTCTCTTCTTCTTCTTTCACTCTCTGAAGCGGGCGTTGCCAGTGGTAAAAGGTTTGCACGATTTTTTTTTTTTTTTTTTTTTTTTTTACTACAATATCTCTAATAAACAATGAAGCGGTCCAGAGAACGAAGAAAGAAGATTCCAACCAGAATGCCACCAAGGTGAAAAAGTAATCTTGAGAAAATCTGGAAGCCACACTACCGCATCTAACATCTCAGGTATGCTTTTCTTCTCGATACACCGACCCTAATGACTGGCCCATCTTCACATCTTCATGGGACCGTTTCTAAGACATTTAGTGTAACACATGAATCCGGTCATATGCCAGTGACCAGCTGATCATGTTATAGAAGTATGTGGAGGTGGACCTAATGTGAAAAAAAAATACCATTATTTTAATAACTTGGTCCTTACATTAAAAAAGAGAAAAGTTAACACATTTATTTACAGAAAGAAATCGTATGAATAAATTGAACTACATTAATATGTAGGCATTACAACATAAATCTAGCGAGTTCTAATTGTTGTTGAGTCATCTCCTTGTGTGTGTGTGTGTGTGTGTGTGTGTGTGTGTGTGTGTGTGTGTGTGTGTGTGTGTTTTTAGATTGTTTTCAAAATGGCGGACAAGACAGCAGTTCTTCTATTACTCATAACATTTGATTTTCTTATTGTAAAAATAAAACTACTGGATCAATTCACGTGATTTTTGGAATATGATACTTTCGTTTAGTAACTGGTACATACATCATAAAGATTTTTCTTTAGTTTTGTCTTTTTAATATAGGGGGAATTTTTGACAAGATCCACAAATTATTGTTATATAATAATTAAGAATAGTAGCTGAAACAGTACAAATCATAATCGTTCATCTAATAAAATTCCAAAACATAAAACATGAAATGGTGCTTCTTTGGAAAAAGAACAAAAATCGAAATACTGAATTTCAATTAAAACTAATGGTGTCTACTTAATTATGTGTGCCCGATACCACTGGTCAATATGCAAGCCTCCTAGACCTTTTTCTCTCAACTTCCCCTGAGCTATGTTCATGTTCCGTTCATTCTCCTCTAGGATCCTCTGACCACTCCATCGTATCAGTTAAGATAAAAATGAAATGTAATAAGTCCCCAGACGTACCCCTCCACCATACTGTATACCGATACTCTATGGCTGACTGGGATAGCTTCCATACATTCATATCTGATTTACCTCTGCATTCCATGTTTAAAAAGGATGTGTCCTCTATAGTATCAGATCTGACCGAATGGTTAATTGTAGGCATAGACCGATTCATACCATCTAAGTATTTTCTGGGGGAACTTTCTCGGGAATACATAGATAAAGAAGGTTCTTTGGACTGGCTCAAAAGAGGATCCCTCCACCACGATCAGGAAAGGGTCATAATGGCTGCCCAAGACCAGGGATTGTTGACCAATGCATTCAAGAAGATGGCAGGGATCAGTAATGACAATAAATGCAGATTCTGTCACACAGAATTGGAAAGTGTTGGTCATCTGATATCAAGTTGCAAAGTTCTTCTAGGGGACGGCTACTATACAGCGAGACATGATGGAGTATGCAAGTACCTCCACTGGATCATCTGCAAAAAATTAAACATCCAGTGTAGCAGCAAGCCCTGGGAACATCAACCTGAAAAAACAGTTGGAAATGATTTATATACCATACATTACGACCATGTAATCCCTACAGCCACCTACCTTGAAAATGCTGCTGTGAAACCTGACATAGTTATATGGAATAAGTCAGAGAGAGTTGCAACCTTGATTGAAGTGAGTGTTCCTAATGATGGCGGTCTTAACAGAGCTGAAAGAGAGAAACAGACCAAATACCAAGGTCTCATGTATGATATGAAAAGAAACTGGAACCTAAAGGGGATATCGATCATACCAGTTATCATAGGTGCCACAGGACTTATGAAGAAGAACCTGAAGTCCTACCTAACTAATATTCCTGGTGAACCAAGTGCAAAAGAGATTCAGACAATTGCACTTAAGGGAACAGCGAGGATACTAAAAAGAGCTCTCGGTTGGTTTCAATAAAAAAGCGGGGCAATGTTGGCAGCTGGTTTGGCTGCCCCATACCCGGCATTACAATCTTCAAAGGAAGAAAAAAAAAAAAAAAAAAAAAATCTAAAAAATTCCAACAAAAACCTTACAGCCAGCCATGGTTCTCCCCAGAATGTGCTGCTACTATCGCACACAGAAATCACTTTTTCCATAACTACCAACGTAATAGATGCACTGAGACTAAAGCTGCTTTCAGGAATGCCAGCAACCACTGTAAAAGAGTAATAAAAAATGCAAGAGAGCTATACACCCAGTCTGTTAAATCTAAAGTAGCTGATCAGCGGCTTGGTTCCCACCAGTTTTGGCAAATAACAAATAGGATTCTGAACAGAAGTGTGCATTCTATCCCAACCATTATCAATGGACCAGAGTTCATCTCGTCAGCATCAGACAAGGTCAGACTATTTGCAAAGAACTTTGCAGCTAATTCTACCCTATGCGACGAAGGCCATCAACTCCCCATATTTCCTCCTATAACACAGAACATGCTAGGTAACATACAAATATCCATGCATGAGGTCGCCAAGCTAATCAAGAACCTTGATTCCAGTAAAGCAACTGGCCCTGATGGCATCCCAATTATAGTGTTAAAAAAGCTTCAACCAGAACTTGCTCCCATACGAAACTGTTTAAGCGCTGCCTTAAGGAAAAGTGCTTTCCGACTTCCTGGAAAACCTCATCAGTTTGCCCTGTATTTAAGAATTCACGTGATGTCATCTCCCTCTCAGTACAGACCAATAAGTCTCCTGTGTGTTATGAGTAAGTTGCTGGAATCCATATTAAATAGTCAACCACCTCAGCAGAAATAACCTTCTTAGTGACACGCAATATGGCTTCCGTTCTGCAAGATCTGCCGCAGATGTGCTAACGGTTATATCTCACAGGATTAGTGAATCTCTTGACAAAGGCTTCCTTTCTAGGGCAATTGCTCTTGACATATCAAAGGCCTTCGACAAGGTATGGCATAAGGGCCTACTTCACAAAATTTCCAGCTACAGTATAACTGGAAATGTTTTCTCAATCATTAAATCATTTCTCTCCGATAGGCTCATAAGACAAAAATCAGAGGTCTGCAGTATTAATGCTGGAGTCCCTCAGGGGTCAATCCTGGGCCCAACTCTCTTCCTGATCTACATCAATGATCTCCCTAAACACATACTTAAATCATTCGACCATCTACGGCAACACATCAAAGGCTGTAAATGACAAAGTTCTCTCTGATTCTCTCTCCTCTGATCTCGAGTGCGTGGTTCAGTGGGGGAAGACGTGGCTGGTTACCTTTAATGCATCTAAAACCAAACTCCTATCCTTACATCATCAACGCTCTCATCCCCATCTGGCATCAACTGAAATGGATGACTCTCGTCTAGGAGAAGCCCCATGTTTTGACAAGCTTCTGGGTTTGTCCTTTACTCCTGATCTGAAATGGAACACGTACATCAAGTCTGTTGCCAAGGTCGCTGGAAAGATGGTGGGATCCTTCTACTGCCCCAGAAGATATCTCACTACTGATGCAATTCTCTATCTTTATAAAAGCCAAGTACGTCCAAGGATGAAATACTGCTGCCATATCTGGGCAGGAGCTGCTAAAAACAGCCTATCCTGCCTTGACAGAGTACAAAATAGACTTTGTGGCATAGTGGGGATGCCCTTTTCTCTTCCCTGCAGCCTCTCTCCCACAGAAGAGACGTTGTGAGCCTATCCTTGTTTTATCGTTATTTCCATGGCTCGGGTGCTCGTCTGAACTCCAATCTCTGGTCCCCCCTCGCCAATCCTTCATGAAAAACACCTGTCTAGCTGAATCCACTGTGAAAAATTTCCCCCACTCTATATCTGTGCCTAAATCAAAACGCAGATTCCATGAACAAAACTTCTTTCTTAGAACTGCACGCCTGTGGAACTCTGTTTCGTCTGCCTGCTTCCCACCTGACTACAACTTGGATGTCTTTAAGTCTAACGTTAACAAATTCCTAATGAACCGCCCTGTTAAGTAAACACTTCATTAAATCTGCAAACTAACGTACTGTACTTGCAATAACCCTTATCCCTGAGTGGCTTCCGGGCCTTGATAAGTGGTGACCACCGTGTAAAAAAAAAAATCATGTCGAAGTTAATAAAATATCCAAAAAATATGAAAAATGATAAAATAGAATATTAATTGTAATAATGTTGTTTTATCAAAGCAAGGTAAATTATAACAGAGACATCGTTATGTGATTAATGATTTATTTAGTATATGTACATAAGAAGAGATGGGTCCTGGATATGACCTTGAACTATATCCGATGGGGAATGTGGAGCCACCCTTTAATTGGCATCGCTCCCAGGTCCACTCTAACCCGAAGTGGTAGTACCTGTTAGGGATCCAACTATGGGTTAAATAGAAACCGACTTGAAAAACATATATATATATTCTATCAAATTTTTCTTCAAAATAACTGGATTCGGCATTAAATAACCTGAAAAGAGTTAATATGCCATAAAACAAACAACCAACCATAAGAAGAGATGTGTCCATTGTTTTAACCTGTGTTCAAATGTACAAGACGATTTACACCATTCTTACATTTATTGCGCACATGAAAATAGTTCCTTGATATAACTATACACCCCTTACCAGATAGAAAAGAAAAAATTGTTCAAATAATTGTTATTTACTAGAGGGACCTGTAGAAATTCCACAGGGGACTCATTCATATGCGATGCATTGATGTTGGCATTCTGTAGAAATTCAACATAAATGGAGATGTTCTGATATTATTGTAGCTTTTTTGTTAAACCTGCAGAAGTATTTATCTTAGTTAGCAGGGACGCCCAGTGGAGCCTGGTTATGAAGTACGCTTAAATATGATATTTTAATTCTTGCAGATTTCATATATATTATTATAGAGTTAATGTTCTATCGGTTTTTATATATTATAAAGTTGTGATTTCAAAAATTAAAAAAAAAAAAAGATATATTCATATGATTTAGCTGCATCAGCTTGAATCGAAATCCAAACCAAAACTTCTGAAAAAATATATGCATACATAGATAACTTGAGTTCCTTCAGCTATAATCAAAACTGAAACAAAAACTTATTAAGAATTCTTTAAAAAAATTATTTGTAAAAATAAATAGATTACTGGATTGACATCAGCTATAATCGAAACTGAAAGCAAAACTTACGAAGAATTCTTGGTAAAATTATTTATTACAAGAAATGGAAGTCCATAACAATTAAACGACAGTCACTTGGATGTAAGCGTGACACGCAAAATAAATAACACACACGCTATCCTATTAATATATAGATAGCAGTACATTTGTTGCTTATATCTTTTTGGCCTACGCATTAAACAACCACTTCTTGTTAGTTGTTTTGGGATTAATTAGTGTAAGATATTGTTTGTGATAGTAGGTCCAGATGGTGATGAGGTGAGGTGATCGTTGAAATGAACCTGTTTATGGGTGGATATTCCATCTGCTCTTATTTGGATTCTGTTTCATCATTTTGAAAAATGTACAATCTCGGCTGCTTGTTTACATTTCCGCGTTTGATGATCCAGCATACGTACATATTGTCCAGGGACGAGTACTGGTTAATCACGAGCTGTTCTGTCATGATACATGATTTTCTGCATATCCTGTCTATATTCTAGTTGTTCATGGATATGGTCAAGTTTGGGAAATCTTGAGTTTGCAATTTTTGCAATTATGTTCGATTCCATAAAGCAATTGTTTAAAAGTTCAGCTGAGCTTGGAAGTCTGCGGTTGATTGGTATTGTTTGTAAGCATAGCATTGATAAGTTAGGATATCTTCCTGCTTGCTTTGCCTTAATGTTCTTTTGACTGTTTGAATTTGTCGTTCAATAAAACTATTTGATCTTCAGAACTTTGAATTCTGTGATTGAATTGCCATTGTTGACCAAATTCTTTGAATGCTTCTTTTTTTTTTTTCATGGTAGTCACCACTTATCAAGGCCTGGAAGCCACTTTGGGATAAGGGTCATTGCGTGTACAGTAATCAATGGGATAATATCATAGTAATCGTTAGTAATGGAGATTTGATAAAGTGTCTTACTTTAGGGGGCGATTTATCAGGAATTTGCTTATGTTGGACTTGAAGACATCCAAGTTGTAATCAGGTGGGGAACAGGCAAACGGAAGAGAGTTCCACAGGCGTGCACTTCTAAGAAAGAAGCTTTGTTCATGGAATCTACGTTTTGATTTAGGCACAGATAAAGAATGGGGAAAATTATTGACAGTGGTTTCAGCTAGATGGGTGTTTTTCATGAAAGATTGGCAAGGGTGAACCAGAGATTGGAGCTCAGACGAGCACTTGCCATGGAAATAACGATAAAACAAAGACACGCTCGCAGCGACTCTTCTGTGGGAGAGAGGTTGCAGGGAAGAGAACAGGGCATCCCCCACTAAGCCGCGAAGTTTATTTTGTACTCTGTCAAGGCAAGATAGGCTGTTTTTAGCAGCTCCTGCCCAGATGTGGCAGCAGTACTCCATCCTTGGGCGTACTTGGCTTTTATATCGATAGAGAATTGCATCAGCAGTGAGATATCTTCATTGAAATATTGTGGTCCATTTTCACTAACCACTCTAGTAGGAATACCATGTTCAGAGAAAATTTCTTTCTTTGCTGAGATGACCATATTACTTGTATTCAGGCTAATCGTTTTCTCTATAATTGAAAATTTCTGTAGTAATCAGCAGTTTTTAGGTATTTGTTATCATTACAGTAAAACAAATCAGTACCTACAACTTCCTGTGCCCTGCTGGGGATGTTAGGTGGCTGCAAAATTTCTTTTGTTTGTGTTTGGAAGTTTTCCTGGCATATTGAACATTTCTTGATCATGTTTTCAAGTTTCTATTTTAAATTGTCTTTTAGAGCAGTTGGCATTTTTCTACATGCAACAATATGAGGTCGTATGCTTTTGTTGGCTGATAGACTCACAGACCCCTAGCACGGAACCAATTTTATCAAACAAGTCTGGATCCATCTGCATCAGGTCTTTTATTGTACTGATTAGTTTTACTGCAAGAGTTTGGTGTGCATCTTCTTTTTTTAATTGTGCATTGAAGGGTAATTAGTTCGAACTGTTCTAGTGAAGGTAGTCCTAGAACTGCTGGCCTTTGCACAATATAAAAAATGCTGTTGCACTAGTCTGATTCATTGTATTTGCATGGTATGTTGATGTTACCATAACATTTTATTGAAGTGCCATTGTATAATATCAGTTTCTTGTCTTCATTTTTTTTTTTTTTAATCTTTGAAAAACTGTCACTGTTTAATCGCTCTGGAAACATTCTACGGTATGTAAAAACTGGTAATGTGTTTCCTTGGGCTCCTATACCAATTTTCAATCGCAGCTTGTGGAGTCCACTTTTATTTGTCAATTTTATGTATCCATAACACAAAATCTCAACCTCTTTAAATAATAGGGAACGTTTTTATGCAATTGAATATTCGACTTTCGAGTTGTTTGTCTAATCCTGTTATATACTGCATCAGTTTGGATACATTGGCTTTTCTCAGACTGGTTTCTCTGATATTGTAGTTGATGTTCTGGCTTAGATTTTTATGGCCACTATTTTGTGACATTGACCTTTGTTGTGGTTTTGGTTTGCTTGATAAACAAACTGTTGCCCAGTGGTTAGCTTTCCCATGTGTTGCATCTTGACCCAAATGCTGTGGGCAGACTTCAAGGCGAAATTCATGGCTTCTACCACAATTGAGGCAGTTACTAAAGTTCTTAGAACATTTTGGCATTTTTATAGCTTGAATAGTGTACATAAAACCAGGAAGGGAACAGGTTGGCCCAGCACCACCCATCTCCGGAAGAGAGAAACTCCTCAGCTCCAAGACAGGTTGCTCAAAACAATTCAGTTGCTGGACGGTTTGATGGAATCACTTTATATTAGATACGAAAAGTCTCAGTTCTCGGTAAGAAGGACACAGGCTTCTGTAAAGAAAGATGAAGAAGGAAAAACTACTCCTCACACATTTGTTAGTTCGTCACAGAAACAATCGCCTCAAAACTCCACTGATCTTTGCACTCAGTAACAAAAATGCCTCCTAGTTCGCTACACACCATCTGACAAGTAGTCTTTCGCTGTTACCTTTATGTCACCAACCAATTTGCATATGGCCAAGTTCACCTCTCACAAATCTTCACAGCTACAAGACTGCATTTCCTATAAGACCAACTCACCGTAATGATGTTGCTTTTTGTCCTTCAGATCAATTACTGCCCTGCATGCCAGATACAAACAAACCCGCTTATGCCGAGAGCTAAGGTTAGTCTCACTTTCATGCCCACAAATAGTAACGCTTCTGTTCTCGTTATTCTTCAGCATGAACCTAAGTTATTTTAAAGGCATAGTAGAAGCTTCATATGTTTTGCTGATATGAATACTTTCTTCCAGCATTAAGACATTGTTTTTTCTTAACTTTTTTTTGAAAATCTGGGATTGGAGTGCAATTATTCACTGTTGTTGTTTAGAATCAAATAACAAACATTTCTGTGTAAGATGTCTACATCTGTTTATAAAATCAATTAACGATGTTTCTTGTTTCTGTTTATAAAACATTAGTTTTAACCGATACACTCTGAAATTTTCTTTTGCTTCAAGCTGTTTTATGAGCCTCTTAAAAATAATTTCAGGATAGCGTTTTTCTTCTTTCATCAACGACTACATCTTTAATCCCTTGTTACCAATTTGCAATAGAATGTAGTTTATTTACTGTTCTGTTTTTACTTTAAGAATAAAATACAGTTCCAAACGTTGTTTAAAAAGTTTTAAAGTTTCTGCCGGATTTGGGGTTTCCCAATCCCATTAAGGGAATATACTTGCAAGACATCGTAGATAAACAGTAAACACTTTATGCAAGTTCTGAAAGGAAACAGTTCAAAATAACGATTGGCCGTGTGGAATAATCGGAATTACCTCCCTTGGACTGTTAACCCTCTTTCCTCTTATTGAACTCTTTTGGAATGAGAGAAAAAGAATGTAACGTAATCGAGCCCCACGCGGGCTGTAAGAGTGAGTCAATAAATCCTGTCGTATTTCATATTTCTCTTTTTGTTCTGTTCTTATATTAAACCCTTCAAAACCTTACATGGAGTCAGAAGCTAGATCGAGAAAAAAAAAAGAATTTTATATATAAAAGAAAAAAAGAAAGACATCAAAACAGCAAACAAACCCGGACATCCGAAAAGTAGTAAGTTTGTTTTATTTTTACAAAAAAAAATAAATTAAAAAAATAAAATAAAATAATGGCTCAAAGAAATTTCGACACCAATATACCGCCGCTGGCAAAAATGTCTCTGTCAGGAAATGTTATGAACAATTGGAGGAAATTTAAACAAAATTTTTTTAATTATTCTATGGCCAGTCGATTGTCAAACGAGGTTGATTCAGTATATCAGACTTCTGTTTTCCTTTCTATAATCGGTGAGGAATGTTTCGATATTTTTGAAGGGTTACATTTTAATTCAGAGGAGGATCGAAATAATCTTCAAAAAGTCTTGCAAAAATTTGAGGACTTCTTTGTTGGAGAAACACATGAAGCGTATGAGTCATACAAATTTCACCTTCGAAAGCAGGAACCGGAAGAAAATATAGAAACCTATATAGTGGTTCTACGCCAGCTTGCAAAAAGTTGCAATTTTGGACAATTAACGAACAGATTAATTAGGGATCAAGTTGTTGTTGGGGTGAAGGATGATATTTAAAGGAAAAATTTTTAGCCGATAAAACTTTAACTCTAGATAAATGCCTGCAAATGGGTAGAGCACATGAAACCTCAAAGCAACAGTCACAAGCTATATCCTCAGCAGAACCAGATACACAAATAAACCGTGTATTTAGAAAAAAGAATTTTCAGTACAATAATAAAATGACTAAAAGAAAGTGCATACACAGTGGATATTTTACCTCACACGGCAGAGATGACTGTCCAGCGATGCATGCAACATGTAATAAATGTAAAAAACTAGGACATTATGCATCGGAATGTAGAACAAAGTCGGTAAGGGGAGTTGCAAAAGAAGAAAATGACTTCCTAGGGTCGATCTCATTGGGAAACATTAAAAACGGTGAAGAGGAAGGAAAAATTGACTGGCAAGCCAATATAAAGGTCACCACCACGAAGAACAGCAGAACAGTCAACTTCAGGTTTGACACAGGCGCTGATGTTACTGTAGTGCCGGACCGGTTCTTTAGGAAAAATTCTCCTATAATAAAGCAGACGGATAAAAGACTATATGGACCAGGTCAGAACAAGATAAAGGTGATTGAAAAAGTAGATGCTACACTTTGTTATAGAGAAAAAAATTCGCCGCAAGAGTTGTACATCGTTAAGGACTTGATGGAACCATTGTTGGGTAGACCAGCAATTAAAGCTTTGAACTTGTTGAGCAAGATCAACTCTATAGAAGGCAGAGATCACCAATACAAAAAAACTTTTCAAAAGTATTTATGGGACTAGGAAAACTGAAGCATGTTTATAAAATACATTTGGATAAGAATGCTCAACCTTTTTCAATTACAACTCCCAGACGACTAGCACTTCCTATGAAACAAAAAGTCCAGGATGAGCTTAAAAGATTAGAAAGTGAAGATATCATCCGCCTAATCGAAATGCCTACTGATTGGGATGCTCCTATTGTAGCAGTTCCAAAGAAGGATAGTAAAATCAGACTTTGTATTGACTTCACTAAACTTAATGAAAGTGTGAAGCGTGAACATTTCCCACTACCTTCTTCAGACCAGTTATTAGCTCAACTTGATGGAGCCAAGATATTTAGTAAACTGGATTGCAACAGCGGATTCCATCAAATTATGTTGCATGAAGATTCTCAGAAGCTTACCACTTTTATTACGCCATTTGGAAGATATTGCTATATATATTTGGAATAAGTTCAGGCTCTGAAATTTTTCACCGCGAAATGACACACATTTTGTCAGGGATACCAGGAGTCATCTGTGACATAGATGATGTTTTTGTCAGTGGGAGAAGCCAACAGGAACATGACCAGCGTTTAAAAATAGTGCTAGAGAGAATGGAGGCAGCAGGAATAACATTAAATGATAAATGTGTATTCTCTGTTAGCAAAATTAAATTTATTGGGCAACTCATTTCAGAAGAAGGTATCCAAATAGACCCAGAGAAGATTAACGCAATCATGAACATGACCAGACCACAAAACGTGTCTGAACTGCGACGACTGCTAGGTATGGCAAATCATGTTGGTAAATTTGCTGAAAATTTAGCAGAGACCACAAAACCACTCAGAGATCTCCTGAGGAAAGACAATGCATGGATTTGGGGATGAGCCTCAGGAAACTGCATTTAAAACACTAAAGAAAAATCTGAGTTCTGCACCGGTACTGCTCCATTATAGTGCTGATAAGCCAACAAAATTTCGGCTGATGCATCTTCCTATAGCTTGGGAGGAGTACTGCTCCAGAAACAAGGGAATGACTGGAGACCTGTATTTTATGCCTCGAGAGCATTTACTGAAACAGAACGGAGATATGCTCAAGTTAAGAAAGAAGCCCTTGTCACTTGGTGTTGAAAAAAATTTGCCGACTTTTTGATTGGGCTGAATAAGTTCATAATTGAAATGGATCACAAGCCATTATTGGCATTATTAAAAACAAAACAGCTTGATGAACTAACCCCAAGAATACAGCGTTTCCATATGCGCTTAATGAGATTCACCTATGAAATCATGCATACCACTGGGAAAAATCTCATTACAGCAGACACTCTATCTAGAGCTCCAAACAGCCTACCAACCAAACATGAATTTGAGCAGGAGACAGAGACAGACATGTTCGTCCGTTCAATTATACAAAACATCTCTGTTACCGACAGGAGATTGGAAGAAATAAGGGTGAAACAAAACTCTGACAAAATCTGCAGTCATGAACTATAAAATGGACCATTGGCCCGAAACCGCTATACAAGACCCTCAGCTAAGACCCTACTAGTTTATAAGGCAGGACCTAACAGTCTGCCAAGGACTTTTACTGTATCAGAATCGACTAATCATCCCTGCGGATCTTCAAAAAGACATCTTGGATCGTCTTCATGAGGGACACCAAGCTATAGTGAAATATAGAGCATTGCCACGGAGTAATGTTTGGTGGCCAGGACTTTCAAAGCAAATAGGGGAGAAAATAGAAAAATGTAGTATTTGTGAAAGAGAAAGAAGATATCCATCAGAACCGCTACAACCAACCAAGTTGCCAGACTACCCTTGGCAAAAAGTTGCGATGGATTTATTTGAATTGAATGGCCACAAATACCTCATAGTTATAGACTATTATTCAAGATGGATAGAAATATCACATCTTGAAAATACCAATGCAAATTGTATTGTAAACCACTGCAAATCAATATTTGCTAAGTACGGTATACATGAAATGATAATAAGTGACAATGGCCCTCAATTTATATCTAAACATTTCCTGGAGTTTGCAAAAATCTATGGTTTTATTCACCTTACCAGCAGCCCATACCATCCTCAAGGCAATGGCGAAGCAGAACGTACTGGTCAGACAGTCAAAAATCTTTTTAAAAAGTCAAAGGATCCTTACATTGCTTTACTTAATTACCGTACTACTCCACTACAGCATGGCCAAAGCAGAATTGTTGATGAATAGGAAACTCAGGACTCGCATTCCAGCACTTCCTCACCAAAATGAAAATTTTCAACAAAGTGTCGAAAAATTCAAAGAAGCAGACGCTCGGGTCAAAATGAAACAAAAGTTGTATTTTGATAAACGTCATAGAACTAGAGAACAACCCCCTGTTACCCAAGGACAGGCAGTTTGGGTGAAAACACCCAAAACGAGCCCAGCCAAAGTGGTAGATACTGTTACTCCAAGATCAGTCCTGGTTGAAACGGACTCAGGATTGTTTCGTAGAAACAGAAACCATCTTTGAAAAAGAAATGAGCACATCGATTTTCCTCAAATAGCTGCACCGACAGAATTGTCTGCCTTACCAAATGCATCCAGAGACATTCCTGAGTTCAGCTACAATAATTTAATGAGACAAACTAACCAGCCAGATGTGCAGTCAACTGTACACGAGGATATCCAATCCTTTAACTCGGAAAGTCCCAAAGTAAAATATACAAAGAGTGGTAGAAAAGTTCAACCACCAGAGAAACTTTCAAGGGGGATGTGGAATAATCGGAATTACCTCTCTTGGACTCTTAACCCTCTTTCCTCTTACTGAACTCTTTTGGAACGAGAGACAAAAAAATGTAATGTAATCGAGCCCCACGCGGAGTGAGTCAATAAATCCTGTCGTATTTCATATTTCTCTTTTTGTTCTGTTCTTATACTAAACCCTTCAAAACCTTACAGGCCGATCATGGAAAAAAAAAGAATATCCATACATGGAGAGTTAAAAAGAATTGAATTAAATACCTTGTTTGTATCTTCTGTTAAAAATAACGTTTTTTTTTAAAATTAAGGCGAAATATTTCTTGCCTGTTATTTATAAGTGGAAGAACTTTTTCTCTTTCTGTTGTTGTCTTACTTTGCTTTGAGTGGAAAGTTTTTTGTCTGTTATTGCAAATGGAAGATTTTTGTCTTTTAATGAAATTTTTTTTTTTTTTTTTCGACTTTTGAATTTATCTTTAATAATAAAGAAGCACCTATAAATCTCTTATGGTTTTCCACTATTAGAATTTTTTGTATTAACAATTAAGTTACTCCCATGTATATTTTTGTATTTTGTTTTTTTTTTTCTGGCTCATACATTATATTTGTTGTATTTTATACTTTTATTAGTTTTTTATTGAACTTAGTTTCATACCTTTTAATATTCGTACAAAACTACCATTAATTTTGAATAAAAAGCAATGCTAGCTCCTTTGCACTGATGTCATAGAATTCAGTACGAAAATCTTTCTTTTTGAATCCTACTGACCAGGAGAGTGGGCGTGTGCTTCATTGCCTGCTACGAACAACGATTCCTGAACCTTTCCTTTTGGAAGAATAATCCTGTAAGAAGGAAACGAGGCAAACTCTTCCTTACAACTTTATATACACAGTGGCGATACGTGCGTTTTTGAGGAAAATTTTAAAAATAATTTGTGAGCCTTTAAACTGATAGTTTAAAAAAAGACAAATGACTGTACATTATTTACGAACTTGTGAGTACATTCCATTCAGTTTGTTCGATTTATTATGAGTATGAGTATTTAGAAGTACTCGTTCCTAATTTTTACATATTAATGGTAGTCGTCTGTTGAAGAGATGTTTATAATTTATGAACCAGTTTATTTTGATGAAAGAGTTTTTTTTTTTTTTACTTGGCGTTTTTATGCTTTTGAATGCCTGCAAAGGGAATAATTTGTAACCTTATTTTGTAAATAAAATCTTTTCTTCATTTTTAAGCAAGACCTCTTTCTACTTTATTCTTTTACCCCACCTCTTTATTCAATCCTTTTATTTTTGTGCAGGCTATTTGTTTCTCATCGACTTTATCTGAAAACAGATACATTTCTGACACAAATAAAGCAATGCATATTCCATTTATCATACAGATTGATCTTTCCCAATGCTCTCCGAAAACATCCATTTGCTGATAATTGCCACAGCAACTACAACAACCCGGAAAGGATAGAGAAATTTTGATAAATTCATACTTTTTCACCTAAATTGGTGGATGATTGTGACGTTAGTTAATACTCTACTATTTGAAAGCGTTATATTTTGGATATATTTTGGATATATATACTTTGAAAAAAAGAATGGGAGAAATCGGAATCAAAGAATTGACTGGAAAAATACAACGAACAACAATAATTGAAAACAGTTTAAATATTAAGTAAAACCCTTGAATGTGGAAACTAACACACAGGAGCAACAAGTGCGGGTCAGACAAACTGCTGCAAAGGCAAAACATGAAACACTACATGGAAGCTGCATATCTATATGTTCTCTAACCCCCACCCCCATCACCACATCACTGCCCCCCCCCCCCCAAAAAAGAGTGAAACCAAATATCCAAGTAGAGTCAAGGAGGAAGAAAAGACCGAGGAACTGACCAGACCTCTGCTGGATAAGTGCGAACGGAACTAGGACTTTGGGGGGGGGGGGCTTATTGCCACTCAAATTCTAGTGAAGACCAATAGTCGCTGCCAATAGAAATCAATGGCAAGCAGCTGTTGTGATAATGCAAATTTATTTGCAAATGTTATCAAAAGAGGTGGAGAGTACTGGAAACCTGGGGAGACTTGCTGTCACTCAGCTTTCAGGGAACACCACAGATTGTTTTCAAGGATAGATCTTTGATGACCTGTGCGATATACTAAGGCACTAAAATGTCAGGACATGTGGATATTTTCTGTCTAAAGGTGACTTGAAAAGTGAGACAAAAGATCTTATATTTTCTGCTCAGGAGCAGGCATTAAATACTAATGCAATCAATAGAAACATCTTTGAAAAGAACTGTTCTGATAAGTACAGGCTGTGTGATGTGACTCTTGAAGCAGTGTCGCACACTGGAAGTGCGTGTTCTACACTTGATCAAAAAGGGTACAAACATCGCCATGACAAAGTATGTGCAAATCTGCATTGGAGTTTGTGCTTTGGAATCCAAGTGACGGACCAATGGTTCCAACATCAGAAACAGTAGTGTAAAATGAGGACAATGAAAAAGTAGCCAACTATACGTGTAAGATGGATAGATTCCAGAAAACAACAATCCCCCCCCACCCCATCCCCGTTTGTCAGACATATTGCTCATGAAATGTGAGGACTAAAGGATGTCCATTGTCCATACACATTAACACTACATATATCACTAACGGGGATAAATAAAAGAGATAGTGAAAGGAGGAGAGAGAGGGGAAAAGAGAGAGGAGGGGAAGGATATATATACATATATATATATGTTGTTTGTTTTGGTTTCAGCGGTATGTTTTGAATGAATTCAATTATTTACGAAAGTGCATATTTACCTAAATACGAGTTGGGAATAATTTTCCCTTTAACCAATTTGGTACCCCCACATAGGGAGCGGTATATATATTATTTTTATTTTTAAAATATAATTATCTACTGACACGTGTTTCGTCGTCGTCGTCTCTCTCTCTCTCTCTCTCTCTCTCTCTCTCTCTCTCTCTCTCTATCTATCTATCTATCTATCTATCTATATATATATATATATATATATATACTAGCAAAAGTGCCCGTCGTTGACTGGGTTCAAAAACAACCTACACTGTTCTGCCAGATCAAACATACCCATTTCTGTGTCTCGATACATCTTCTATCATTACATGTAATCAGTTTTTTAAAATAGTCAACCATATAGATATCTATAATATAAAGCTGAATGTCTGTGTGTGCGTGTGTCTGGTAACGAATAGGCTCCTATATGGTTGACTATTTAAAAAAACTGATTACATATAATGATAGAAGATGTATCGAGACACAGGAATGGGTGTGTTTGATCTGGCAGAACAGTGGTTCATTAAAATTGTGGGGTCTGCGTTCGCGCCTGGTCCACAAAGTATGGAAATAAAAAATTTAAAAATTAAAAAAAAACGTTTACAAGTGTTTTTGATATAGATGTACATAAGAATACTTTGATAAGTATGTTTTAACTTAAATAGGGATGGTATAATAAAATTGGGGGTCTGTGTTTGCGCCTGGCCTCCATAGAATGGAAATAGGCACAAACTTTAATAAAGACTTTTCATATCTATCTGCGTAAGTATACTTTAATAATTATGTTTTAGTTTGAAGAAATATGGCATAATAAAAATTATGGGGTGTTCGTTCGCGCATGACCTCCATAGAATGGAAATATGTCACAAAGTTTAACAAGGTTTTTTAATATAGATCCACAGAATATTGTGATAAGTGTTTCAGTGTGAACAGGTATGGTATAATAAATTATGGGGGTTATCTATTTTATTTTTACTTTCATCATATTTTGCTTTGGTTTTGATACCCCCAAATTCGAAGCTATCTCATTACAACCCTTCCTTTTCATAACCTATCATAAATTCTTCGTTTCTTTTTCTCTCTTAGTTTCCCCTCTCTGTCCTGCTCTAAGTAAATCATACGACCTTGTCCACAAATTCCAAAATTTCATCATGACAAGTTTCAAGAAAAAATACACGATTAAACCCGGTTCTCCAACTTCCAACGTAGACCCCTACTACCATGTCTCCTCCAACATCAGGGGTCTTCATTCTAACCTTCCAGAGGTTGAAACCCAATTACAGGAGACTAAACCAGACCTTTTATTTTTAAGTGAAACTGGCATTGGACAGGCTATTTCCCTAGAAGAGTTTGCAATTACAGGATACTCTAACTTAACTTCTAAATCTGACCCCCAAGATCGCCATGGGCATGGAATATGTGCCTATATTAAAGATAGCTTTCCATGTGGGAGGGACATCTCCAGGGAAGATCCTAACTTACCCTATATGTGCTTCCGGGTTGCTTTAGCTCACACTACTGCATTTATATTTACTCTCTATCGCCCCCACAACAGCGGAGTTACTATCTTTCAAAGCATATCTGAGAAAATTGACCAAGTTCTATCTGCTTATCCTTCAGCTAACATTCACGTATGTGGAGACTTAAATGTTCACAACGTCGAATGGTTGACCCACTCAAACAAGACCGATGATGAGGGGAGGTTCTGTCATGATTTCTCCATTGCCTATGACCTCACTCAGATTGTTCAGGAACCCACCCGTGTGCCCGACAATGACGGCCAGTATGCGAGCCTACTAGACCTTTTTCTCACAACTTGCCCTGAACTATGTTCAGTTTCTGTTCTGTCGCCTCTTGGATCTTCCGACCACTCTGTTGTATCAATTAAGATAAAAATGAAATGTAATAAGTCCCCAGACGTACCTCTCCATCGTACAGTATATCGATACACTAAGGCTGACTGGGATAGCTTCCGTACATTTATATCTGATCTACCTCTGCATTCAATGTTTAAAAAGGATGTGTCCTCTATAGTATTAGACCTGACTGAATGGTTAATTGTAGGTATTGACCATTTCATACCCTCTAAAAAGTTTCAGCAAAAACCTAACAGCCAGCCATGGTTCTCTCCAGAATGTGCTGCTGCCATTGCGCACAGAAATCACTTTTTCCACTGCTTCAAACGTAATAGATGTATGGAAACTAAAGCCGTTTTCAGGTCTGCCAGCAACCATTGTAAGAAAGTAATAAGGAACGCAAGAGAGTTGTATGCTCAATCTGTTAAGTCCAAAGTAGCTGAGCAGCGGCTTGGTTCCCACCAGTTTTGGCAAATAGCAAACAGAATCCTGAACAGAAGCGTGTGCTCCATCCCAACTATTATCAATGGACCTGAGGTAATCTCGTCAGCATCAGACAAAGCCAAACTCTTTGTCAAGAACTTTGCAGCTAATTCTACCCTTTGCGACCAAGGCCGCCAACCCCCAATATTTCCTCCTGTATCAGAAAACACGCTACGTATATCTGTACGTGATGTTGCCAAGCTAATCAAAAACCTTGATTCCAGTAAAGCAACTGGCCCTGACGGTATTCCAATTATAGTAATCAAAAAACTTCAACCTGAACTAGCGCCCATACTTACAAAACTGTTTAAACGTTGTCTTAAGGAGATTAGTTTCCCATCTCCCTGGAAAATCTCATCAGTATGCCCTGTATTTAAGAATTCAGGTGATTGCTCATCCCCCTCTCAGTACAGGCCAATAAGTCTCCTGTGCGTCATGAGTAAGTTGCTAGAATCTGTGTTAAATACTGAAGTAATCAACCATCTCAGCAAAAATAACCTTCTTAGTGACACTCAATATGGTTTCCGTTCTGCTAAATCTACAGCAGATGTGCTTACAGTTATATCGCATAGGATTAGCAAATCTCTCGACGATGGCAATCTTTCTAGGGCAATTGCTCTTGACATATCTAAGGCCTTTGATAGGGTGTGGCATAAAGGTTTACTTCATAAGATCGCTAGCTATGGTATAGCTGGAAAAGTCTTCTCAATTATTAAATCATTTCTTTCTGATAGGTTCATAAGAGTAGTAGTTGAGGGGCAAAAATCAGAAGCTCACAGTATTAATGCCGGTGTCCCTCAGGGGTCCATCCTGGGCCCAACTCTTTTCCTGATCTACATTAATGATCTTCCAAATCACATCCTTACATCATTTGTAGACATTTATGCTGACAACACTACCATTTATGGTAGCACATCTAGGACAGTAAACGACCAAGTTCTCTCCAATTCTCTCTCCTCTGATCTTGAGCACGTAGTACAATGGGGAAAGGAGTGGCTAGTTACTTTTAATGCATCTAAAACCAAGCTTCTCTCTTTACATCATCAACATTCTAATCCACATTTGGCATCAATTGAAATGAATGGCTCTCGTCTTCAGGAGGCCTCAAGTTTTGACAAGCTTCTGGGCTTGACCATTACTCCTGATCTTAAATGGAACACGTACATCAAATCTGTTGCCAAGGCCGCTGGAAAAATGGTGGGATCTTTCTATCGATCCGGTAAATATCTCACTGCTGATGCTATTCTCTATCTATATAAGAGCCAGGTACGTCCAAGGATGGAATACTGTTGCCACATCTGGGCAGGAGCTGCTAGAAAGGACTTGTCCTGCCTGGAAAGAGTTCAAAATAGACTTCGTAGCCTCGTAGGAGATGTCCTTTTCTCCTCCTTGCAACCTCTATCTCACAGAAGAGATGTTGCGAGTTTGTATCTGATGTATCGTTATTTTCATGGAAAGTGTTCGACTGAGCTTCAATCTATGGTCCCCCCTCGCCAAACTTTCACAAGAAAAACTCGTCTAGCTGTAAACACTATCAATAATTTCCCCCACTCTTTATCTGTGCCTAAACCTAATCGTAGATTCCATGAACAAAGCTTCTTTCTTAGAACTGCACGCCTGTGGAATTGTCTTCCGTTTTCCTGCTTTCCGGCTGACTACAATATGGTTGTGTTCACGTCTAAAGTAAATAAGTTCTTGATGAGCCGTTCCATATAAGTTATCAAATTTACCAAATTTTCATTACTAATGATTACTATATTGTCCAATTTCTACTGTACACTCTTTAACCCTTATCCTTGAGTGGCCTCTGGGCCTTGATAATGTGGTGATGCCTATGTAAAAAAAAAAAAAAAAAAAAAGTCCATTTTCTGTAGGCTTTTTTTGAACCCAGTCAACGACGGGTACTTTTGCTAGTATATATATATATATATATATATATATATATATATATATATATATATATATATAGAGAGAGAGAGAGAGAGAGAGAGAGAGAGAGAGAGAAAGAGAGAGAGAGAGAGATAAAGGAAGGGGATGATTATCCAGAAAGAAATATATATATTTATATTTGAAAATGGATGACATCACAAAATTAACTTTATTGTCTTGTTATCTTAGCATTGTGCACAATGGATGACGTTACAAAAAGGCAAATGACGTAATTAGATTGCGAGTGATATGAAAAGTCGTGGAGGGAGGGAAATGATGTATATAATTAAAAGAGAATGAGAGAAATAGGAAGAAAGTGAAAGAGAGAAAGAGAAAGAAAGAGAGAGGATAAATACTATTAGGCGAGATATTTCAACGCCTCTATAATACAGTTGAATCAACAACATCACATTAAATTAAATGATTTTCGCATTTAGAATGTTGGCATCGTTTTTGAAAACACTTTTCCTTGTCATTTAAAAACTCAAATTGGAAGTTATATTTTTAATTTTGTATTTATTAAATCCAACAAAAACAAAAAAAAAAAAAGAAAAAGAAAAAAAAGAGCCATGCTTGGTATTAAAATTATTAAAAGTTCGGAAGAAGTGTGGTGAGTTGAAATTATTGAAATAACTTTCTTGAATTTATTTCCTTTCCTTTTTTTTTTTTTTTTTTTTCAGTTAAGAAGGTATACGAAAACATTCCCGTACTATAAAATCTAGATTTATGAAGCAGAAAGGTGCATCCCCTTCCCTACAATATCTACGTCTTATAGGGGAATGGACAAACATTTTCCCTATAAAATCTAGAAGGGAAGGGATTACTTATCCCTTATAAAATCTACATTTTTAAGAGTATTTATAAATTTTCTTTTTTTTTCTTCTTTTTTTTACAAGGGAGTCACCACTTATCAAGGCCCAGAGGCCACTCGAGGATCAGGGTTAACGAATGTAAGGCGGTAGTTTAGTAATTGTTAATGGTGTACATTGGGTAGAATTTGAATTATTTAAGGGGACGGTTCAACAAGAACTTGTCTACATTGGACTTGAAAGCAACTCACTTCTAAGTGAGTATCAAATTATTGTTGTTCTGTATTGTGATGTTACATGATTTTCATGTTTGTCAATTTGTAATAAAATGTGTATTCATGTATTTGCGAACTATCTGCGTTTGTTAAGTATTTATGTTTGCGAGCATTTCTAGTTTCAGTGATTCAACCGACTATGAAACCCCTAACGTTTACAACACTACCATATCGTAATCAGCTGGAAAGCAAGCAAATGGAACAGTGTTCCACGTGCAGGTAGTTCTATTGTAGAAGGTTTGTTCATGGAATCTGCATTTAGATTTAGGCACAGATAGAGAGTGGGGAAATTTTTGATGGTTGTTGTAGCATTAATACTATGTAGAAAGAGGGAGATAACTCTCTTCCTGATCTACATCGATGATCTTCCAAATCACATCTCTAGATCATTCGTAGACATTTATGCTGACTACACTACCATCTATGGTTGCACATCAAAGGCCGTAAACAACCAAGTTCTCTCTGATGCTCTCTCCTCTGATCTTGAGCTCATGGTACAATGAGGAAAGATGTTGCTGGTTACTTTTAATGTATCTAAAACCAAGCTTCTATCTTTACATCATCAATGCTCTGATCCTTGTCTGGCATAAATTGAAATGAATGGCTTTTGTCTTGGGCAAGCTTCATGTTTTGACAAACCTCTGGGCTTGACCTTTACTTCTGATCTGAAATGGAATACGTAAATCAAATCCGTTGCCAAGGTCGCTGGAAAAATGGTGGGATCCTTCTGTCAATCCAGTAGATATCTCACTTCTGACACAATTCTCTATCTATATAAGAGCCAAGTACGCCCAAGGATGGAGTACGCTTGCCACATCTGGGCAGGAGCTGCTAGAAAGATCTTATCCTGCCTTGCAAAGTTCAAAATAGACTTCGTAGCCTAGTAGGGGATGCCCTTTTCTCTTCCCTGCAACCTCTTTCTCACAAAAGAGACGTTGCAAGCCTGTCTCTGCTTTATCGTTATTTTCAGGGCAAATGCTGAACAGTCATTTTTTTGATGCCTCGTTCACTGGGGACCATGCATGCTTCACTTGTTTTTTTCTATTTTCTTATTCGATGATTCACTATTACAGACAATTCTATAGAACAGAAAGAGTAAGTCCTTTCTAACATTTAACAATAAGTTCATTGATTATCTTCGTTAATATGACTTGTAAGAAAAAGGGTTAGTATTGGAAAGAGTTTATGTCTATGGACGTAGATAGAAGATTAGAGACATACACATTAACATTCAATATATCACTAAAGGGAATCGAAGTCTGGATCTGACGGTAGCCATGCTATATTCTTCATGTCCTTGTACTTAGTCGAGACCATACATACATATAAAAAAGCCAGGAAGAGTGTGGTTTTAACATGTTCATTCAGGATGGTGTCGACTCCCAGGCCAAAAGGCCTGGGTGGGTTCTGTTGTGTCCCAAGAGAGTAGTTGAGGATTGGTCTGAGCCACATAGAGATGTTCTCAGTCCGAGAGCCAGGAAGAAAAAGAGAGAACTGTTATAGGTTTAATCCTTTATAAACTCAGTCATGTGATCAGCTCGCCTGCGAGACGGCTTCTGATTGGACAAGCCAGAGAGGAAGTTGACTGCTACAACCAATCAGCAATGATCTTATAAAATCAGATATTCAAAATCTCAAGTTGCAATATATGTTACTATTGCTGCTACACTTATATTTGTGCAAACTTGTGTGTGTGTGTGTGTGTGTGTGTGTGTGTGTGTGTGTGTGTGTGTGTGTGTGCGTGTAATGTGTGTGCTTACTTTTGATATGGCTGTGTTGATAGAGATATAGTAGGAATTTCAGTATGGGGCACTCAAGTTAAATATTTCTAAAATGGGCATTATTGATGCTGAGAATCGAGGCATGCTGCAGGTATCACCGGCAGTTGAACTCTAGTTTGAGTTCACTAAGTCATATGTTTTATACGAGTTTCTAAGTTTGCATTTGTCTGTTAATCGAAATTTGAAGCGATTTCTATTGGTTGGAATATTTTTAGTTAACACGTTCCTGTGACAACTAACTTTTTTTGAAGTGATCAAGCAAGCGAATCACAATGAAGCAGAGAAAGAAAACAGGTAGCAATTTGGGCCATTTGCTTTTAAACGTTCGCTTGAATTACTTTGCATTGAAAACTGTTTTATTCATATATCATTTTTTAAATTGAAATCCTTAGATTTTCTTCCTTGAAAAAACATTGAACTCACATGTTAGATGTAAAGATGGGTAAGTTTGCTAGTAAATATGCTGACTAGTACGTGTTTGTGATTAGGAAGAATGTGCTGTAAACATAGAACTCAGCAAAGTTCAAACGTTTTACCCTGCCTCCAATAAGCTAGAATCCTGAGAAAAGTTAGTCTATGATATTTAGAGGAAAATGATGTCAGATATGAATTACAGAGGGAAAGAGAGAGAGAGAGAGAGAGAGAGAGAGAGAGAGAGAGAGAGAGAGTGGTGAGCAAAATATCTTTTAATCCTGGTAGAAGCTTCAATGTGACAATATGTACTAATTCTGAACAGAAGCGTGTGCTCTATCACAACTATCATCAATGGACCTGAGGTAATCTCGTCAGCATCAGACAAAGCCAAACACTTTGCCAAGAACTTTGCGGCTAATTCTACCCTTTGCGACCAAGGCCGCCAACCCCCAATATTTCCTCCTGTATCAGAAAACACGCTATGTGATATACAAATATCTGTATGTGTTGTTGCCAAGCTAATCAAAAACCTTGATTCCAGTAAAGCAACCGGCCCTGACGGTATTCCAATTATAGTACTCAAAAAAACTTCAACCAGAACTAGCGCCTATACTTACAAATCTGTTTAAACGTTGTCTTAAGGAGAATTGCTTCCCATCACCCTGGAAAATCTCATCAGTATGCCCTGTATTTAAGAATTCAGGTGATCGCTCATCTCCCTCTCAGTACAGGCCAATAAGTCTACCGTGCTTCATGAATAAGTTGCTGAAATCTGTGTTAAATAGAGAAGTAATCAACCATCTCAGCAAAAATAACCTTCTTAGTGACACACAATATGGCTTTCGTTCTGTTAGATCTACAGCAGATGTGCTTACAGTTATATCTCATAGGATTAGCAAATCTCTCAACGGAGGCAACCTTTCTAGGGCAATTGCTCTTGACATATCGAAGGCCTTTGATAGGGTGTGGCATAAATGTTTACTTCACAAGATCTCTACCTATGATATAGCTGGAAATGTCTTCTCAATTATTAAATCATTTCTCACTGATAGATTATTCATAAAAGTAGTAGGTGATGGACAAAAATCAGAGGCTCACAGTATTAATGCTGGAGTCCCTTAGGGGTCAATCCTGGGCCCAACTCTCTTTCTGATCTACATCAATGATCTCCCAAATAACATCCTTACATCATTCGTAGATATTTATGCTGATGACACTACCATCTGTGGTAGCACATCTAAGACCATAAACGACCAAGTTCTCTCTGATTCTCTCTCCTCTGATTTTGAGCACATGGTACAATGGGGAAAGGAGTGCTGGTTATTTTTAATGCATCTAAAACCAAGCTTTTATCTTTACATCATCAACGCTCTGATCCTCATCTGGTATCAATTGAAATGAATGGCTCTCGTCTTGGAGGCCTCATGTTTTGACAAGCTTCTGGGCTTGACCTTTACTCCTGATCTGAAATGGAACATGTACATCAAATCTGTTGCCAAGGCTGCTGGAAAAATTGTGGGATTCTTCTTTTGATCCAGTAGATATCTCACTGCTGATGCAATTCTCTATCTATATAAGAGCCAGGTACGTCCAAGGATGGAGTACTGTTGCCACATCTGGGCAGAAGCTGCTAGAAAAGACTTTTTCTGCCTTGATAGAGTTCAAAATAGACTTCGTAGCTCGTAGGAGATGTCCTTTTCTCTTTCCTGCAACCTCTATCTCACAGAAGCGATGTTGCAAGTTTGTTTTTGCTTCATCGTTATTTTCATGGCAAGGGTCTGACTGAACTTCACTCTATGGTCCTCCCTCACCAAACTTAAACACTCGTCTAGCTGAAAACACTATCAATAATTCCCTCCACTTTATCTGTGCCTAAACCTAAACGTAGATTCCATGAACAAAGCTTCTTTCTTAGAAGTGCACGCCTGTGGAACTGTCTTCTGTTTTCCTGCTTTCCAACTGACTACAATCTGATTGTCTTCAAGTTCAACGTAAACAAGTTCTTGATGAGCCGTTCCACTTAAGTTAACAAATTTACTGAATTTTCATTACTAACGATTACTATATTGTCCATATGACAGTCTTAACCCTTATCCTGGAGTGGTCTCTGGGCCTTGATAAGTGTTGATGCCTATGTAAAAAAAAAAAAAAAAAATGCTCTAACAAAAAATTAAGTGATATGCTTAAAAACATAGTTAACTCTCGCTATATCTTTCTCTCTACCCCCTCCACCTTTCAATCATTTCGGGTATCATGATAACAGAACTACTTTCTTCCTCTTAAAAAGAGATAATGCCTGGGAGAATGGAATCATGAGAACAGAACAGATACTACATTACCCCAAAGGAAGAAATAATCCCTGGGAGGATGGTTTCATAAAAACACAACAAATAATACACTACCCCCTTCCACCTCCTTAACCGAGCATTGAAAGGTATTACATTAGTCTGAAATAGTAAACTAAATTAAGTATCAAAATATAGTAATAATATATTTTCAGCTTCAGACAGAAAAGCTACCAAATCTCCATTATTAAAAAATAACAATAGTATAGTTTCTGTTCCAGACAGACACTCAATCTCCATTATTAAAAGATATATTAGTAGCATAGTTTCTTAATCATACAGATGATATCAAATAACATAGTAATGGTATAGTTTTGTTTTCAGACAGACAGATACAAAATCGCCATCTTCTATATTATAAACAGCAAACGTCTGTGGGTATGTATGTCTGCTAAAAACTTCTGACAAGTGTATCGGAACGTGACGAAACCAGTATCGTTTAAAACCTTGAAATTTCAGACGACAAATATCGAAAAATTGGCCAAAAACATTAATTTCTTCACCCTCAAATGTGCAGTTTTCTACAAGGACGGGTCGTTTTTTTTTTTTGCCGATATTTTCGCAAGTCATCCCCTCTTTTTGATTGATAGACATAATTTCGACATTCGCCACTTCTAGTTTTGCGATGGACGCAAAGGCAAAGACATCACATATTTTTTCATCCTCTCTTTTTTTTTTCCTCAACACACCCGAGCAACACTGGGCACCCAGGCTAGCTATTAATAAATATTACAGCAAGTGCCTTTCACGACTTGAACTCTATTGATCCTATACTTACTGCAAACTTTTCATTCACCCTTGATTCATTTTCTGTTTCGAAAGCACAAAGCTATGTCTAGGATGGGTGGCAGGGAGGAGAAACGTCCCCTAAAATTCAGATGATATTTTTTCTCATTTTAGGCGAGAACGCATCTTATGGGAAAACAAGAAAAATAAAGCATGGGCTTATCAATGGGAACAGTACGTCAAGGAAAATGATGAAGTAAGTATATTCATATATTTATATTATATTCATATATTTATATTATATTCATATATTTGTATTATATTAATGTATTTATATTAAATTAATATATTTATAGGTTCCCCTGTATCATATTTACTTTTTGGTAGATACAGTAGAATCTGCCCAATTACTATCCGCCTGTCACTTTCCTCCCTACAGCAGTCCTGACAGGAGTGAGTGGGTGAGGGAGAGCCTCTTTGCCGGGTTTTCTTTAGATTGTAAGGTCTTTGATAGGGTATGGCATAAAGGTTTATTTACAAGATCTCTAGATATGGTGTAGCTGGAAATGTCTTCTCAATTATTAAATCATTTCTTTCTGATAGGTTCATAAGAGTAGTAGGTGATGGGCAAAAATCAGAGGCTCACAGTATTAATGCTGGAGTCCCTTAGGGGTCAATCCTGGGCCCAAATCTCTTCCTGATCTACATCAATAATCTTCCAAATCACATCCTTTCATCATTTGTAGACATTTTTACTGATGACACTATCATTTATGGTAGCACATCTAAGACAGTAAACGACCAAGTTCTCTCTGATTCTCTCTCCTCTGATCTTGAGCACATGGTACAATGGGGAAAGGAGTGGCTGGTTACTTTTAATGCATCTAAAACCAAGCTTTTATCTTTTCATCATCAACATTCTGATCCACATCTGGCATCAATTAAAATGAATGGCTCTTGTCTTCAGGAGGCCTCATGTTTTGACAAGCTTCTGGGCTTGACTTTTACTCCTGATCTTAAATGGAACACGTACATCAAATCTGTTGCCAAGGCTGCTGGAAAAATGGTGGGATCTTTCTATCGATCCAGTAGATATCTCATTGCTGATGCAATTTTCTATCTATATAAGAGCCAGGTATGTTCAAGGATGGAATACTGTTGCCACATCTGGGCAGGAGCTGCTAGAAAAGACTTTTTCTGCCTTGATAGAGTTCAAAATAGACTTCGTAGCTCGTAGGAGATGTCCTTTTCTCTTCCCTGCAACCTCTATCTCACAGAAGCGATGTTGCGAGTTTGTCTTTGCTTCATCGTTATTTTCATGGCAAGTGTTCGACTGAGTTTCAATTTATGGTACCCCCTCGCCAAACTTTCACAAGAAACACTCGTCTAACTGAAAACACTATCAATAATTTCCCCCACTATTTATCTGTGCCTAAACCTAAACGTAGATTCCATGAAAAAAGCTTCTTTCTTAGAAGAACTGCACGCCTGTGAAATTGTCTTCCGTTTTCCTGCTTTCTGGCTGACTACAATATGGTTGTCTTCAAGTCTTAATGTAAATAGGTTCTTGATGAGCTGCTCCATATAAGTTAACAAATTTACCGAATTTTCATTACTAATGATTACTATATTGCCCAATTTCTACTGTACACTCTTTAACCCTTATCCTTGAGCGGCGTCTTGGCCTTGATAATGTGGTGATGCCTGTGTAAAAAAAAAAAACGAAAAAAAACCCACCGCTACCGAGATATAGAAGGAGGCCAGTGAACATGACAGTGTGACGTCATTGCCAGAGCGACATGTAGTTAAAGGGTGCCTACCGAGAAAAGCTGCCTACAGTTTCCTCTCTGACTTCTACACTGATTTTGTTCTCCATCAAAAAATGGTTTTGACATTAAATAGAATGCTTCGAGGGTTTCTCTTTTAGAGGAAGACATTTGCTTGGAGTTGATTGTTACTAAACTTTCAACATAATTTCATTTCCATTACAAGGCAACAAGGTCTTACCAACTGGGAAATTATTAGTCTAAAAATCAAAGGAAGAAGCTGACTGTGTTGGTTGAGATTTTTTTCTTTTTTTTGTAAGAGACAGTATTTAAATTTGCTAGCCTGACAAGAAAAAAATGAACAGATTATCAGCTAATGTGATATCCAAGAAGGAAAATCCCCCTTTTGTTCAAAGAACTTAAAAGAAGAGACCGTCTTGGAATTCCCTTTGTAGAAGGACATTTTTATTAAAAAAAAAAAAAACAACAGAAAAAAACATGAGAACCAGAAGGTCCCAGAAGATTGAGAGAGCGTCTCTCAAAGAAAAAAAAAAAATGAAAGAAAAAGAGAACATTTTAAAGACTCTTTATATTTTGCATGATTTTTATGTATAAAGCAGGGTTGTTTTTTTTATTTTAAAAAGGGAAAAGAATATTTTCCCGTTTTTTTCTTATAATTTGTTTGAACGATAAATTTAATTTCTTGTTCTAATCGATAGAATTAATTCTAGAATAATCTCTTAATTAGAGACCCCCTTTTTATTACGTATAGTCTAGTTTTATTTATTTATATTTTTTGCCATGCTTACTTCAAGCTTAATTTTTAACCCTTGCATTGGGAAATAAAAGCAATAGCATTTTATTTCTTTTAAAAAACTCAGACTAAATTAATATACTTTTCGGGTCTAGTTTTCATTTGTTCCTGTTTCGCATTTAAATTATCCAAATAAACAATTGTTAATACTGTCTGCTTTTTTTTTTTTTATATCGTTCATTTCTGTATTACGTTTAAGTTATCTTAAACCCCACTCTTCCCATGTTAAATAATAATTTCGAAATATTTTAGTGTGCAGGTCATGCGCGCATGCGCAACCGGATGTCGTAAACCGGAAAGTGGGTTACATACATTGTTACAAGGTCATTTGAGTTTTATAATTATATATATATATATATATAGTCCTTAAAAACTAAGATGCACAAGTGTCCACGTTACTTCCAACTGAATATGTGACACCAAAATGATCTCTTATCTTTGCAGATGTATCATAGAATGCGTGAACTTCAAGAGCAGAAGGAGGAGAAGTTTCCGATTGAGGTCCGCAAATTGGTGGAATACAAGAAGGGGATGCTCCCACCAGAAGTCACAAGGCCGAACATTGATGACAGTAATATTCCCAAGTACACGTCTCGCATGATCGGTTGGAAGGCGACACAGCCATGTGTTTATACAGAGTATTGCAAGCCAAACTCGTGGGAAAAGGGACCCCGAAAAGCTAAAATCAGCCCGGGTCTACTCCAGCAACAATAAGATTGGTCTTTTTCCTGATGCCATCTTTTTTTTTTTTTTCAAAGAAAATAAAAAAAAAACAGGTTATCATTCAATTAAAATTGTGAGAAATACCTTGCATAATAAGTTTTGACAAACACTTACCTGACTTAATGATATGTTAAGAAGGGGTTCGTATTACTGTATTCATAGATTCGACAAAGTTGTCAAAAAACAAATATATAACAAATAAATGTTATCAAAGGCAAGATAAGTTACTTTTCTACCAAACTGGATACATTTTTTGTGTTTTTATTCAATGTAACATGTATATTCAGCTCGAAAAACATGCAGTGTTTACCGATATATTGGAAAATTCAAAATGGCGCCCGACATTCTCTTTAACACGGTAAGTTTGGGAAAAGGTGTTATAAATAATAAACTAGACAAAATACTATTAAAAAAACACCGAATATATGTCAACTTATGTCACGGGAACATATATTGAGCGAATTTCTAACAGTATTTTGTCTAGTTTATTATTTATAACATCTTTTCCTGAACTTACCGTGTTAAAGAGAGAGTCAGGCGCTATTTTGGATTTTCCAATACATCGGTAAACACTGTATGCTTTTCGAGCTGAATAAACATGTTCCATTAAATGAAAACACGATAAATATATCCAGTTAGGTAGAAAAGTAACTTATCTTGCCTTTGATAACATTTATTTGTTATATATTTGTTTTGTGACAACTTTTTCGAATCTATGTGTACAGTAATACAAACCCTTAAGAAGTTGCCAAAATAGTAGATCCTGTTTTGGCAGCATTAGCATGGTAAAATGTTCCTTAATTGTCGATTCACAGACAAGGTCCATGATTACAATAGAAATTCGATAATTCAAGGAAAGAGTTCTTAACCTCGGCTTTACACAATTCTTGCAGACACATGAAGACATTCAATTAAAAAAATGGAATTCCATAAAGTAAGTTCATATATTCAAGAAGAACTATATTATTGGGGGGCAAAACCCGTCATAAAGAATTGAATAAATACATAAGGTGAGCTACAAATCTGGCCCCAATTAGAATGAACATCTCTTGTCTTGGGAAACACCATACTTCGACAAACTTCTGGGACTGACCTTCACTCCTGATGTGAAATGGGACACATACATCAAATTTGTTGCTAATATTGCTGGAAAAGTTGTTGGATCATTCTACCGCTCCAGTAGATATCTCACTACTGATGCAATTCTCTATCTGTATGAGAGCCAAATTCATCCTAAAATGAAATACTGTTGCCACATCTTAGCAGAAGCTGCTCCGCGCAGCCTATCTTGCCATGATATAGTTCATAACCGGCTTCAAAACATAGTGGGTGATGTCCTTTTCTCTTCCCTACAACCTATTTCCCACAGAAGAGACGTTGCGAACCTGTCTCTGCTCTATCATTATTTTTATGGCAAGTGCTCGTTTGAGCTCCAATCTATGGTTCCCTCTTGCCAAACTTTTACAAAAGACAGTCAACTAATTACAACCACTATCGACAATTGGTACTTGTGCATTTAACGAACCAGACGTAACTCAGCATTTGCTCGGCTTTGTCCGGCGCATGACGTCAACAGCTCAGGTTTTGTTGCTGTCTGATGAAACATGGTCATCAGCCAATCAAAACGTGCGCTTAGCTTCAACTCAACGCGCGTACACGTGCGAGCAGTAGATGAGAATTTCGATATCAATTGGAAGAGTGTAAAAAAAAAAAAAAAGAAAACTGCATTACAATTCAAGAAATGCTGACGAAACAATGAATCTGACTAACCTAACAAACCAGCTTCAGACCCCAGTGGCTGCACTAAAGTTTTGCCAGGACCGAAAATTTGTGGCAGAAGCAAAGCAGTTCCACCTGCAGCCAGGAATGTTTACTTGCCAAGAGAGCAAGCCTTACAGATGGATATGGCTGGAGAATTTTGTAGATAATGTGGAGGGGATGTGGAAGGAAGCAAAGCAGAGCGCAATAAACGAGAATGCGGAACCAACCGGGAGCTTTTGGACACACATCTTTTAGAGTTTATGTGGAGACAAAAGTTTGGTAGGCAGCCGTTTGACTAGGTGTATCAGAAGCCGCCATTAAAAATGCGTAATAAAAACTTGAACTATCTTTCGAAGCTTATAACTACTTGAAAAATGTAATTCAAATTCTAATTTATTTTTCAATTAAAGGAGCAAAGACCAAATTTAAAAAAAATAACAGGTTTAATAGCAAATTATGCAATATTTGCTTTTTTTAAATCGGTTTTCTTTAAAAAAATTTAAAGAAAATCGACGAAATTTTACTTACTTCGATTGTAAAAAATATATATAAAATCCAGAAATCACTTACCTATAAAAAATACTATTCAATGGGTACTTTCATTGTTAAGAATTTATCCATATTTATACTTATATTCCATGTTCTTTTTAAATAAAATACTTTTTTAAACAAGGATTCCAAAAAAACGCGAGCTCAGATGTTTTTCACTGTTCAGATAAAGGAAGACAAATTTCTGATTTTCTTTGCATTTATCTTCCGGTGGCTTTGAAGTGCCACAATTAATGTCTCTTTCTATTGTGTGCTGTAAACCAAAATTAGTATTTTTGGTCCACCTTAGTTGAAAATAATTCATTATTTTTATTTTATCGGCAACGCTGACGTCATGCGCCGGACAGCACCGAGCAAATGCTGAGTAATGTCTGGTTAGTTAAATGCACAAGTATCCAACAATTTCCCTCACTATCTATCTGTATCTAAATCTAAACACAGATTCCATGAACAAAGTTTCTTTTTTAGAACTGTCCGCATGTGGAACACTGTTCTGCTGGCCTGCTTCCCAGTTGAATGCAATATAGTGTGAGAAACAACCGCCATATTGTTTTGGGCCGCCTACATGCTCTTTAAGCCGGTCTGTCTTTGGTTTGATTTGAATGCGCCAAATCTTGTCTTGGCACCAATTTGTATTCATGTATTATTTTTTCTGAGAATGAACACAGGAACACAGCAGACTCACAACAGCGGCGCTCTGTCTAGAGTGCCAGGATTTTACCTTTCTGGACACCAAACAGTGGGTGAACTACGGACATTTCTCTAAATACAGAGACAACATAATTGCTGAACTTATTCTAACCAATAAGGATATTCTACTGCATTCGGCATGATATATTTGATTATAGGAATTTATTCCTATTTCTTCCAGAGACCACGTGGTCCGCAAATATGCCGTATTGGGTGCCAACATTCACACTGTGTTCACCATGTACAACATCGATCCTTCTAAAAGGAAACCCGAACTAACATTCCCACAGAGGAATCAAACTAAAGGCTCCATGCGTATGGATAGCAAATTCAGCTACTGTTTTTGCAAAGGACTTACCGTGACCAAAGAACTTTAATTTCTGATACATTGTGAATAAAATTTGAGTTTTAAAGGTATGGCTTTGTTTGTGGAATTTCATTTGCTATCTGCAGGGAGGAAATTGGGTGCGTGGGAAAGAAATTTCTTACAATAGTAGCCTTCAAGTCCACTGTAAATAAGTTCTTATTGAGCCGTCTCCTTAAATAATCCAAATTCTACCCAATCTACACCATTAATGATTACTAAACTACCACCTTTATATTCATTAACCCTCATCCTCGAATGGCCTTTGAGCCTTGATAAGTAGTGACTCCGTTGTAAAAAAAAAAAAAAAAAAAAAAAAATGGCGCATGTTGCTTCTTCAACATACAAATGCCAACTGGCTTTTTTTAAAAATACAAAATTGGCGGTAAATTCTTCTTAATTACTTTCAAACATTAAAAAGTGGAGTAAGAAGTGAGGAGGAGGAGGGGGAGGAGGAGGAGGGGAGGAGGAAGAGGAGGTGTCTGTCACTTCATGGTACAAATTTCTGACAAAGTAAAAAGAGATTATCATTCAATTAAAATAAAAAAGAGATTATTTTTCAGTTAAAATAAAAAAGAGACTATCGTTCAGTTAAAATAAAAAGAGATTATTTTTCAATTAAAATAAACCAAAACAGATTATTGTTCAATTAAAATACAAAAGATATTATTGTTTAATCAAAATGAAGAGATTATTGCCCAATCAAAATAAAAAGAGATTATCGTTCAATTAACATAAAAAAGAAATTATTTTTCAATTAAAATAGAGAAAAAATAGATTACTGTTCAATTAAAATAAAAAAGATATTATTTAATCAAAATAAAAAGATTATCGTTCAATTAAAATAAAAAGGGAGTATCGTACAATTAAAATGAAAAAGAAATTATTTTTCCATTAAAATAAAGAAAAACGGATTACTGTTCAATTAAAATAACAAAGATATTATTGATTGTTCAATTAAAATAAAATGAGATTATTTGAATTCTTATTATTCAAACTACTTTTCTAATTGTGGAGGTTATTCTTACAATGTTTCGACCGATGTGACCTCCGACCTTTTTCAGATGTGTCTTGTAAAACTTGGAAATCTTTCTGCTGAATTCTGGAATCTATATAAATGAAGAGGTGAAGTTCACATGGTCCAGTACTGTGGTCCTGTAAGGGTCCACAAGAAAGACATAATTCGGTAATTAGTGTAAATAAAATATATTGGGCAGAAAAGCAAATACAGCAGTTTAAAGCTGCAGGTATACGTCAGTCAAACTGCCAAGGGGACCTGATTTGTGCATAACCCATGAACAACGCAGAGAGACATATTCTCCCAATCTCTATAGTAAGTGTAAGAGTTCATTATTATCTGTAAGGTGAGCACACCACAACATTCAGCAATGTTTGAATACCCTTCTGATAAGACCAGAGTATGAATGTGTCATTCACATATCGCAGTCACATTGTTGGTTTTAGTGGTGTGGACCTTAAAGCCATTTCCACTAAGGCCAATTGACAGTGGCCGAGGTTCAGCATGTCATCCACCGAACTGATTCATAGTAGATATTACTAATGATATACTATATTGTCCAATTTCTACTGTACACTCTTTAACCCTTATCCTTGAGTGGCCTCTTGGCCTTGATAATGTGGTGATGCCTATGTAAAAAAAAAAAAAAAAAAAAAATATAATCACCCTACTCATAGGCCTCCATCCTGTATTAAGAATTCAACTCCCTTACTTTGTGGAAAAAGAAAATCAATAACGTTCCTGTGCCTTCCAACCAGATGGTGGGTCTAGATGTGAGTCTGTTTACGAAAGTACCCACTGATGAGACTCTGACTGTGATATGGGATGAGTTGACTTCAGATAATTCACTGAAGGAGCGCACTTGCATCCCAATTAGCAATATAATTGAGATGCAGATCTTCTGTGTAGAAACTACATACTTCATGATGGGATCTGATATAACACATAATATATATATATATATATATATATATATATATATATATATATATATATATATATATATATATATATATATATACATACATATATATGCATATACATATATGCCTATGGGATCATCATTGTCTCCAGTACTGATCAATGTATACAGGGTGTCCCAATAAAATGTATACACTCTTTAAATGGCCATAAAACCAACATTTATTATAAGAAAGAAAAGTTTCATACATCAAAATACTGTGAACAAATATAGAAACCAGCTAATTATCGAAAGTGTTCAAATTGTTGGCCATTGTGGTCCATGAACAGCTAACAACGCTCACTGATTGAATCGAAAACGTTCCTAATCAGTCCAATTGGTATGTCTTCTTTCAATGGTTGCTTTCAACTCATTCATTGTAGCTCGTTTTGTGGTGTGAACACTGTGTTTAAATCGCCTTCTCACCCCTACCCCCACCATATATATATATATATATATATATATATATATATATATATATATATATATATATATATATATACATACTAGCTGTACCCTGCCACGCGTTGCAGTGGCTCAATTTGGTGTAATGGAAAAATTTAATAAAAGAGAAAATGCATGTTTCTTATATTAGTACAGCAATCCACTGCAAAAAGTGAAAAAGAAGGCGAAACTGAAAAAAATGGTGCTCTTGCAGAATTTGATCTGGATCCTCGAGAGTTTCTGTCAATCATTCATGTTTTGGACTTGACCAACAATCAGTGGATGAAGCCGAACGTAGCAAAAATGTTGAAACGCTAAATGCTTTTTTTTTTGTTGTTTTAAAAAATGTGATTTAGTAATTAATATTTGGTTGATGGTGGGGGGAGGGGGGGTTACTATACACAGATTCGAAAAAGTCGTCCAAAAACAAATAAATGAAAGCAAAGGTAAGGTAATTTACGTTTCTACCTAATTGGATAATTGTTTAGTGTTTTTATGTAATGTAAAATGTTTAATTGGCTCAAAAAACAGAAATGGTCGCGAATTCTGTTGAATACGTTAAGTTTGGGAAAGTAAGTTGAAAACTAAAAACTATACAAAACAGTGTCTGAAACTCACCGAACATATGTTACCATGACATAGGCTGGCATAATGGATAGGTTTCTGACAGTATTTTGTATAGTTTTTTTAGTTTTAACTCACTTTCTCTAACTTAAAGTAATCAACAGTGTCCACCACCATTTGTAGCTTTCAAATACACCAATAAACACTGTTTTTCGAGCCGACTAAACGTTACATTAAATGAAAAGGGTTTATATTACTAAACACAGATACAAAGAAGTTGTCAAAAAATAAATATATAATAAATAAATGTTATCAAAGGCAAGAAAAGTAAGTGTTCTACCTAACTGGATATGATTTTAGTGTTTTTATGTAATGTATAATCGGTTCAAAAACATTCAATGTTTATCGGTATATCTGAAAAATACAAATGGCGGCAGACTGTATCGAACATGTTAAGTTTGGGGAAATTTTGGGAAAATGAGTTTAAACTAAAAATACTGTTAGGAACTCACTCAATATATGTTAACATGATGTAGGCTGGCATATAATCGGTGGTTTTAAACTTTTGCTCGATACAGGTGACGACTTTTAAAAATCCCTTTTAGTAATTACCTGGTGTGAGGATATTTGTACAACTAAACGGCAAATCTGCTCAAAAAAATCCGGTATTATTTTACTTTAAGGCCCGTTTCACGTTCATATATAACGAAATATTTTATTGTAGATTTTGGTGTGCTAAAAACGAATCTGCAAACCGTTTACGTAGCAAAAAAAAAGTTTTCATGAAATTACTTTTTCGAAAAGTGGGTGATCACTTTTCAATGTAAATTTAACTTAGAATGAGCACCTACTTTCTGGCCACCTGAGAGAGGGGCATTTTTCTGTTTCTTGGCTAAAAAGTTTTTTGTTTGATTTCTTTTGCATGGTAATAACCCCTGAACTCTGGGACTATTTTCCATTTAACAGCCGTAGCCTTCGTTTACGCTATGCGTAAGCATAAACGAAAGCTGTTTAGCCAATAAACATGGGAAAAAATCCCCCCTCTCTCAGGTGGCTAGAAAGTGGGTGCTCATTTTAAGTTAAATTTACATGGAAAAGTGATCGCCACTTTTTCGAAAAAGTAATTTCTTCATATCATAAAAACTATTTTTTTGTGACGGAAACGGTTTGCAGATTCGTTTTTAGCACACCAAAATCTACAAAAAAAATTTTGTTATTTACGAACGTGAGACGCACAGCCCTTAATGGAAAATTATATCAAAAATCCGGGGGAAAATAGTTTTCAATAAAAACAGCAAATGAATTCGATAGAAAAAAAATGGATGCTATTTTTTTTTTCTTTCTGTGTGTTTCTTGGCTTAAAAGTCTTTTTGTTTGATTTCTTTTGCATGGTATTAACCCCTGAACTCTGGGACTATTTTCCATTTCACAGACGTAGCCTTTGTTTATGCTATGCGTGAGCATAAACGAAAACTGTTAAATATGCATTCGCGTACCAAACTGCCTTGTAAAAAAAACCTTTAAGCCAATAAACACGAAAATAAATGCCCCTTCCTCAGGTGGCCAGAAAGTGGGTGCTCATTTTAAGTTAAATTTAGATGGAAAAGTGATCACCCACTTTTCGGAAAAAAAAATTTCTTCAGATCATGAAAACTATTTTGATACTCCTTGGGCGTTGAGTTCCATGGCGACCCGCAGAATTATTTAATGGTCGTTCCCTTAGTACCCCCCTAGTCAAGGCTAACGCATGCGCACGTAACATTTATTTATTTACTTACGTGGTGGAGTTTCTATACTGATAGGTTTTTTGAAATTTTTTCACTGGATTATTATTGATTGAACACTAACCAGATTATGAAAAAAAATTGAAAAAAAAAAAAAAATCATTTCAACATTTGAAAGGGATACTCACTTTTTAGTTACCACGTTCTGGTAAATCGGTCACTTTTTATTTATTTATTTATTTTTTTTCTAAATACGGAAGTGTCTTCGGGAGATATAAAATGGTCGCATGTTGACGAAGCAATGTATCGGGAGGCGTACGGGATTAAAAAGTATTGGTAAATTTTTAGATTAGGTCCACCTCCTCAATTTTCTTATAAATGACGACTTGAAATGGTTTTCGACTATGCTGAATACGAAAATCGCATCGAAATTTTGCAGAAATAAGTAGTTATCAAGATATAAAAAGTTGTATTATGCATTGTAATCTTTGGCGGCCATCTTTTTTACGTGTGTGTATTTGTTTATGGCGCGTGTGCACGTAAAAAGATGGCCGCCGAAGAATACAATGCATAATACAACTATTTATTTCCGCAAAATTTCAATGCAATTTGCGTGTTCAGCATACTCGGAAACCTATAAATGTCGTCATTGAAAGGAAAATTGTGGAGGTGGACCTAATCTAAAAAAATACCAAATTATTAAACATTTCTCCAGCATGTTAGTGAAATTTATAATACTTTAAAAAAATTAAAAAGAAACAAAACAAAAATTTTGAAAAAAAACTCACCTTTCACAAAAACAATTTAAAAAAAAAAAAAAAAAACACAAACTGACTAAATAAGTAAAAAAAAAAAAAATAATTAAAAATCTCGAAACTTTATTTTCATGAAAACAATAAAAAAAAAGTCCTGTTCTCTCTATTTTTTTTTCTTTGAGAAACAAATATATTTCTGACTTACAAATGCGGTAGAGACTCATTATTTTTACTTTCTATGGTTTTGATATACCGCGTTTTTATTGCTTACAAAATGGGTGACTGATTTATCAGAACGTTGTAACTAAAAAGTGAGCACCACTTTCAAATGTCGAAATAATGATTTCTTTTTTACATTTTTTTTTTTTTAATAATCTGTTTAATTAGTGTCCAATCAATAATAATCCAGTGAAAAAAAATTCCAAAAACCTATAAGTATAGAAATTAAGCATGGGAGTAATGTTTGTACAACAACGTAACGTCGCCTTTCGCACTTTTACAAACATTTTTTAAAAAAAGTAACTAGACCATTTATTGATAATTTGTCACGTGTACAAACATTTATTTATTTACGTAGGCTTAACTCCTTTCATGAATAAGAAAACTTTTACTCTTTAAGAATAATAAAAGGAAAAAGTTACTAAACATTTATAAAAGGACTTCTTTTCATGAAGGCCAGAGGAATAGTTGGCCGAAAATTCGTGAAACAACAACAATAAATAAAAATGGTGCTAATGCAGAGAGCCGCGCTATTTTTTAAATTGTATTTCCACATTTAAATAACGTTTTACGATATGTTTTTTTTTTTTATTTATTCAATTGTAAGGTTAAAGTACAGAATAGGTACAAAACATCCTTACCTCCCCATGTTAAGAATGACTTTTTAAATAATAACATTATTTCAGCACGGATCACTCTCTGCATGAGTAATCTTATATAGAAAAAAAAAAAAACTCAAAAGCAAGCAACGAACTTTTTTTTTTTTTGGCCTTATATAATAAAGAAAAGATGTGTAAATTAAAAAATTTGGAAAATAAACAAATGAAATATGTTTTTTTTTTTGTTTTTGTTTTTTTACTTATCGAGTTAACAGAAAATTAAACCTTTCGTCAATTCGTGGCTGTGAAATGAATCGAACCGGAAGTTCAGTTTTATCAACAGAACAGATTCGCAGAAACGATAAATAAATATATTTATTTTATTTAATATTTTAATTTTAATTAGGTAAATTTATTTTAATAACATAAAAACATACCTCGACTCTAAAAATGGGTTGTCTGAAAATTTCAAATAAATTGGTAACGTATAAACATGGTTTTATTTCTTTAGAACGAACCAACTTTACATTTTGATATATATAGATATGCACATGGCTATTTGTAGCAGCGGGATGTGAGCATGTTTATATAACAATAAACAAGTATATACATATATATATATATATATGCACATATATATATACATATATATATATGCACATATATATATACATATATATATATATATGCACATATATATATGCACATATATATATGCACATATATATATATGCACATATATATATACATATATATATATATGCACATATATATACATATATATATACATATATATATATATATGCACATATATATACATATATATATACATATATATATATATGCACATATATATACATATATATATACATATATATATATATATATACATATATATATATATATATATATATATAGAGAGAGAGAGAGAGAGAGAAATAAAAGAAATAAAAATTACAATAAGTTTACCAAGGTAATCAAAATGGTAAACTTAAAACATATTATGAATATTAAAGAGTTAATATTTACAAGTAATCTCAACCAGATGTAAAAGCTCAATAAAACCGAAAAGGAAATAGAGCTAATAATATGAACAAATGATTAATAAAACATGTTAAAAAACATCTTGAAAATGAGTTAAAAACATATTTAATTTTAAAAAGGAAGCACAAGATAAATGGATAGTCCTTAATCCGCAGAGTTTCGAAGAAATACTCTACTTCTCATCAGAGGGCAGGAATTAGCAAAATGCGGGATCGGATTTTGCATGTAAAAGTATTTAATGAAACCACAAGTAAGTCACAGATCATACTTGGTTAAAAAAAGGGTGAGGTATGGGGAATAGGAGGTAAAAGAGAAATGATAAAAAGATTTCACATGAATGGATAGTCCGGTAAAGGGAAAAAAATCCAAGAATGGTAAAATCCAAACACGGTCGAATTATAAACTTCCAATCCAACAGGTAAGTTCCAAAGGAATCGCATAACTGGAAGATAGTCCAAAATGATCCAAAAGGCAGAATTCCTTGGAAAAATCACAAATGGAATGAGTTCATAATCATTAAAAGAAAAGTTCAAATGTGCACAGAAAAAACACTGGAGAGAATATTTAAAACACGTTTGCTAAGGCCGGAAGAATCAAGTAAATTAAGGTTAAAAAAAAATTAAAAAAACGGAAAAACGGTGAAAGTTTAAATTTGAAAAAGCAATGTCAAAATGACCCAGACAAAAAGCGCGAAAGTTAGCGTTAATAATTAGGTCAACTTAAATACGTACATGAAAGTCCCAGAAAGAAATATAGAAAACGAATCAGTGAAGCAGGTAAATGGCTAAGTTTATTAAATGGAGCGTCTATTATATTAAGAAGAGTAAAAAAAGTGAATAAGTAAATAAAAAAATAAACAAATAAAACAATAAAAAATAGTAAAAAATAAATAAATAAAAATGAAAATAAATAAATTAAAATTGAAAATTAAAAAGTTAAATTTAAAAAAAAAACAACCTATATATACATACACACACATAAAGATATATATATATACATACACATATATATACATATATATATATGATGATTGCAACGTCTTGTCAGACGAGTGCCACTCCCTCAGACATTTAAAATCCATGAGCCCAAATGCCTGAGGGAGTATCTATACAAAGATGATGTTACAGAGTCTTAGCTTTGTACGACAGCTAAGTCTCTCTCTCGGTTCAAAATGTTGAGATCCAGCAACAAGCAAGAGCAAGATAGCCAGCAACAAATTAAACTGCAGACCAGCTTAATGCGGGTACTGGTCTCCCGCTTTATGGTTTTTTAAATCAGAGATTTGCTTCTCCCAGAAAGGTTGCCTTCACCACGGCTTACGGGAGCCCTCTCCACCCCAATACACATATACACACACACAAATATACACGGTGCTAGTTGGCCGTTGACCCAGAAAAAGAGTTCATTCGCCCTTTGGAAGGTCTTGTTTTTAATCCTCCAGGGAGACTAGCCGCCCTCCTCACCAAACAAGTCTGGTGGGGGAACCAGTTTAGTCGCCGGTGACCCGACCATGAGGCAGGTAGTACTGGGTTACATGGTACCAGTAGCATATGACATGACCTGACATATATATATATATGACCTGACATATATATATATACACACATACATACATACATACATACACACACGCGTGAAAACATATTTATAACAAGCTACACAGAAACATTTACATTTCATTACAAGGGGAAATCATCAGGTTATGATTCTCTACGGGAATGAAAAAAACATTTGCGTAACTATATACTTTCATACAACTACACAGAAACATTTACATTTCATTACAAGGGGAAATCATCAGGTTATGATTCTCTACGGGAATGAAAAAAACATTTGCGTAACTATATACTTTCATACAACTACTAAGCTCTACTCACATATCAGGCATTGTTGAAGTGGTTTAGTTACGACATATCCATTTATGGGTTCTTCAATGTCGAATAATGCTCCCATTTACTTGCATCCCCACAAGGGCTGAATCAGACACAAGGTCAATTTTTACTATGGGAAAAATCCAGCTCCCAAAAAAGAGGCACTCTGGACAGGAACAAAAATAAAAATTGTTTCAGTTATAAAGGATTTCTCCTCCACTGACTGAGGACAGAAAAAGTGAAGTATAGCATCAGAACAGATACTACACTTTTTTCCAAGCCAAAAGTCTAAGTACGAATAATGTTGTCGAAGAGGAAATCTTTTTAAAGAATTACTATATATATATATACACACATATACATACATACAGACACACAAATGCACGCATACATA
>NC_136517.1:36011449-36058949 GCF_053919585.1 Euprymna scolopes
CGGCTTTCAAAACTATGTCCCCCTATCTTTATCCCACCATTTTTGCCCGTACCTAGTAGGATGTATGTACCAGTCACGAGACGAAAAATGAAAAATTCTAAAAATCACGTAATTTGATCAAAAAGTTTTAATTTTTATTAAAAAAAAATCAAATTTTACTCTGTTTTGATGAAGGTGAAAAAAGCGTCCAATGAATCGGTAGACAAGGGCAGATAACCCTAATGCATTTGGAAGCTGTCAAAACAATCACTGATTACATCCCCTTATTTTGTTCTCAAGTAAAACATGGTCCCATCTGTCTGAAAAAAAAAAAGAGAAAACGGCAAATTTGTTTTTGTAAATAATAATAATAATAATAATAATAATAATGATAACAGTAGGAGCATGAGGAACAATCCCGAAAAACTTTGAAAAATGAATGGGAGAAATTGGAATCAAAGGAATGACTGGAAAAATACAATGAACTACAATAATGAAAACAACTGAAATATTAAGGAAAACCCTTCAATGTGAAGACTAACACACACGAGCCACAAGCGTAGACCATACAAACTGATACAGACAAAACATGAAGCACTACATGAAACCAAGAACACTGAAGCTGCATACCTATAAGTTCTCTAACCCCACCCCCATTACCACATCACTGTCCCCCCCACCCAAAAGAGTGAGACCGAATAACCAAGTAGTCAAGAAGGAAGGGAAGACCGAGGAGTGAGCACTGACCAGACCTCCACTGTCTAAGTGCGAAGAGAACTGGGACCTTGGGGAGGCTTATTACCACTCAAATTCCAGTAAAGACCAATGGCCACTACCGACGAGAAATCAATGGCAGGCAGCTGTTGCGATAATGCAAATTTATTTGCAAATGTTATCGAAAGAGGTGGAGAGTATTAGAAAATCTTTGGAGACTTGTTATCACTCAGCTTCAAGGGAACACCACAGGCTGTATTCAGTGATGACCTGTGTGAAAGCTCCTTGTGAGCCCATAATAATAATAATATTTTGTGATTTTTTGAAATATAAAATCTTCATTCCGTGATAAGTAAGTCCAATATTAAAGTTTTTTTTTCATTTTTGTTTATCGCTATAAATGCCAATTTGAATAAGCACCAATTTTGCTTTATTTTTATTTTTGCATGCAGGGTGGGGTGGTGAGAGTTCTGGCGTGGCTGCTCTCGCTGGCTGCGGTTCTGGACAAGCGCCGAATTTTGTCTGGGAAAAAATGTTTACAATAAATGGGAATTGTGAACAGTGTCAGGTCATGTTTACATATATTTCCATCAAAACGCCTGCTCGTCAACTGAAAGCTAAATATTATGATAAACTGTAATCCAGTTAATGTTATTGTTTTGCAAAGCTTTTTAGGTCAACCAGTAAAAATAATGTCAACTCAGTTATTCCATTCGATATGAGAGAGGCGCATGAGAAAATTAGACGATCACGCATATTAACTTACTAGAGCCATTACTTGTTGTCTACGTCATGACATGTCATAAGAAATAGCTGGTGTTGGTCAATTTGACGATCTCGCCCAATTGCGTTCCATGATTTCTTGCTTATTTCATTTCAATCTTGTCTTTAAATATAATGACTAAGAATATTTGTAAACTAATTTTGGTACTTGTACTGCAAAATTTTTGGCATAATGATAGGGTAATTATTTATTTTCAAAAAAGTATTAAACAATTTTCAAGAAATGCGGGGATTGATGGTCTGCCCTACAAAGTGAATTTGAGATTATTGCACATATTTGTCCCCTTGCTGACAGTTTTATTTAACTCATGGTTTAGGAACGGCTCAATCCCCAAGTACTTTACCATGGGCATTGTGAAGTTGTTACACAAAAGCAAAGATCGAGGGGATGGGTTAGATAATTATTGGCCCCTTAATGATGCTTAACGTAAAGTTAAAGATTTTGGCCAAGATTCTTGCCAATCGTTTGTAGCTTGTCCTGGCTAGTATCATTAGCCCCAAGCAAACGTGTACTGCGAAGAGTAGGACAATCCAGGATAACTTGCACTTGATATGCTTGATAATAGAAAAAGTAACATTGAGGCTGCACAGATAAATTTAGACCAGTCCAAAGCCTTTGATAGGGTGGACTGTCATTACTTGGGGGCTGTTTTGTTGTCAGCCGGTTTTGGCCAGCAATTTCACTCGTGGGTTCACCTCCTTTATACAAACCCTACGGCACAAGGCATTATAATGATGGGATGTGACTGAAGAAAGTTGTAAGATTCTATTTATAGACACTGGCAGTAGGAACTGACCAATCAAATGGAGCAATGTTCTGCTGGCAACAAACCAGATACCGGAATCGCTCCATAAAAAAAATTGGATCTGTTAGAATTCCCAGCACATAATTTTTCATGTTCACATAAAAAAAATCTTTGCCCTTCATCTGCAAACTTTTAAAGCTGAAGATTTATGCAGATTAGCTATCCATCAAAAACTCATTTTCATTTCCAGGACTTATACAGATTAGCTACCCACCACAAACTCCTTTTCATCTCTAGGACTTATACAGATTAGCTACCCACCATAAACTCTTTTTCATCTCCAGGACTTATACAGATTAGCTACCCAGCAGAAACTCTTTGGAAACATGGCTTTCAATTCCAAATTTAGATTTATGTATAACTAAGAAATTTAAATTTTACAAAGAAATGAGACAAGGTGTGAGAGTCGCCATTTTGTTTTAAAATTCAAAGGTGACAATTCAATTTGGCTATCAAGATTTTGTTTGTATTCAAAATAATTAAAACTTTAATCGCTAAAAATCGTAAATTTTAATTTTATGAGTACAAAAAAAAAAAACTACTGGTGAACATACCCGACACTGAACAAAAATGTCATATTCCAAAAAATCATACAAATTGATCAAGTGTTGTTTTTAACTAAGAAAATCGAATTTTATGAGGAAACAATATGTTGTATTGTGATCCGTCATGTTTAAAACTAAAGGGAGACAACTGCATTCGAAATACTGAGATTTAAAAAACAAGCTTGTAATGGCTACGATGTACTATTAATTGCTAAAAAATCGTTAAAAATGATTTGCTATGAAAAAAAAAAAAACAACAAAAAATACTTGATTAATTCATGTGATTTTTTGGAATATGACATTTTTGTTCTGTGTCAGATACGTACATCGTAAATATGTTTTTCCATTTTTTTTAAAACTTAGGTTGAATTCTTGATAAGAACCCGTCAGTAATTTAATTGTTTTTATATGAATTATTGTTATCATTTCTGATGACTCTAGTACAAAGAAAAGGAAAAAAACATTTTATTATTATAGAGTGGAAGAGTCTCTACCAAATTCATTTCAGGCAATGGGGTAACCACTGCATGTTGAAATTACTATGAGTTTCTTTCTCACACCATCACAACAATGATCATATATTATTATAATCATATTGGAAAAAGAGGCTGCATGAAAGGGAGGTCACTCTGATATTCTTGTCCAGGGTTGCCAGATTGGCCTTTTAAGGGCCAAATTTCCCGAATTTGGTCTATTTTGATGCAATTTGGCCTTTGAAAATTGTATTTGCCTTTCTCAAGGCATAACGTATGGACTAAGAAAACAACGAGTAGAATATTATATAAATAGAATTTTGATGATAAAAAAAAAAGCTCATTTGTTTAAAGATTCAATTCAATTGTTATTGGATATCCAATCATTTTAGAGTTGACTGTGACTGACAGAATGAAAAAAGGAAAACTCAGAGAATAAACGCACACGCTATACATGCTATATATATATATATATATATATATACGGCATAATCACGTTGACACACCAGTTCTTGTTGGATCACCAAAGTTAAGCAACATTGAACCTGGTCAGTACTAAATGGGTGACCATTTGGGACTTCCAGGTGCTGTATGTGCTCTCCGCTTATCTCGGCATTGTTTCCAGTCGTCCTGGTCTTCTCCTTGCCACTGGACTCAAACAGTGCTGATTCAGGAGAGGTGTGGTTGGAGATTGTGCAACCCTTGCCTCACAATTACACGCGCAGCTGCCACTACAGGGGGTATCCATTGTCTTTCGAGACCGAACGGAGGCATTGATTATACATGCCTTGGCCAGATCTCATTCAGAGTTATTCTGTTTTTCTAACATTATAATCCAAAATTATTATATTATAGATAACACCCAACTTATGTATATGGCATAATCACATTAATGCACCGGTTCTCATTACATCACCAAAGTTAAGCAATATTGAACCTGGTCAGCACCAGATGGGTGACCATTTGGGAACACCAGGTGCTGTATGCAGAAGGACGTCGATACCTCTCTGCAAGAGCTGTAAAAACCTAATGTTGTCATCTCCCCTAATGGGGATATACATGCGACTGGGGACCACTTGTGAATTTCATACTTCCATAAAACTTCCACCTTTAGAGGAAACTGGTTCAACCTGCTTCAGTATGGTACCTATTTTGTAGAAGCCTATTACGAGTTAACACACGGCAACCAAATTAGCATCAGCCGAAAACAACAATAATAACAACAATAAAAACAGAAATAAATAGAAAAGAGGCTTGCCTTTTTTCTGTTGTTCTTGGCCTTCGGGCCAGAATCAAAGTGTAGTATCTGTTCTGCAGATGCTGCACTTAAGATAATTTGTACCAGTCAATGGAGAGGAAACCCTCTATACTGGGACAATTATTATTTTTTGGTAACCAGAGTGCCCCCTTTTTGCCTACTTTTAGGTGAGTTGGTTTTTACCCCACATTAAAAACGGTCTTGTGCCTAATTTGCTTTGGTGGGAAAGCAAGTAAATACAATAAACGATTTCTGTAAAATACTCCATTTTGGTTGATTAAATACTTAAATTTTGATTGGTTAATGAGATCCCTGCAGTCAATGAGAAACAGTCGCTCTAGGAGCCAAACACCTGTCAAATATGTAAGTAAGAATGCAAGCACACCCAGGAAGTAGTATCACAGCTTATTAAGCGAACCCTTGTCATCTTAACAAGATCCACAGCTCACAAAAAAGTAAAAACAAAGAAAATCCTTGTCAGCTGAAACATGATTAGCCAGGCACTAGTAAACAATCCAAATTAATCTTAGCTTTCTGACCAAGGGTTCTTGACGATCAACTCTGTTCTGCTGGTCTGCTTTCCAGCTGACGACAATATCATCGTCTTCAAGCCCAACATAAACAAGTTTTTGTTACAACGCCCTCATAAATAATATAATCATACCAAATTTCCACCACAAACGATTACTATGCTACTGTTCCAATGACTAGAATACACACATTAACCTTTACCCTCGAGTGCCCCTCCCCCGAGCCTAAGAAGAAGAAGAAGGAGAAGAAAAAAAAGAAGCGATTCATACGAATGCTAAAAAGCAAATGTATCTAATTACTTACTCTCTTTCTTTCTTTCTTTACTTCATTTGGATTTGCTTTCTTCCTGAGTTCTTAAAGCAAATAAATTTCACAGGAGCGTGTGAACTCAAAATATTTTCCAACCTATAAAATTTATTTCATAAAGAGTAACAAATCAATTTGAAAATGGTAAGCCAGTTAGAAACTTCTTTAAAAGAAAAGGAATAAAAACTAGAGATACAAAGAATTCTCAAACCTGCTGCATTATTACCGCATAAGATTTTTTTTTCTCAGATGCCGCAAAAAAAAAGAAAAGAAAAATCCCGTAAGCTACCATTTTTAGGGGGGAAGCAGCAATTTGGTCTCGCTATTTTAGAAGAGTGCCTAAATTTTCGAAAATTTGTAGATTAACATACTTAACTTCTCTATACATTTTGAGGTTCTATTTTTTTAAAGGCCATTACATGTGAACAAGCTGAAAAGCTTGGCATGAAGAAGAAGAAGAGTGTGGGGGGGGGGGGCAGTTTCGTATATAAATTTAATGTAACTCCCGTTTACCGGGCTATTCTAACATTTTAAGGGCAATTACGAGGAGCGTGTAATAAGTAATGCCTCTGACCCACTTCTAGTGGTCTGATCTAGTTGAAATTTTCCATGTGCAATGATCTATATCTCTACGGGTTATGTGGCAAATTACAGCTCTGAACTCATTGTGGTTTCTGTTTTACAGGTGTTTGAACTGAGTCAGGTGTGAAATGGAGCCTGTTGAATGCCGAGCAGTGATCCAGGTTTTTGTATTTGAAAGGACGCACACTGCAGGAGACGTTTGATGAAATGAAAGAAACTTATGGTGATAATGCCCCATCATATGACCTTGTAAAACGCTAGCATCATGAATTCAAACATGGAAAAAGCTCCCAGACCTGGTCGCCCCCCTTCTGCCATTGATGAGGCATCTGTCCGTCAAGTTGAGGCTGCCATTTTGGGAGATCGGCGCATTACTATTTGCCAAATAGCCCAAGATGTCAAGATTAGTACAGGGTCTGTGGAAACTATCATTCATGACCATTTGCATATTCATAAGGTGTCTGCCAGATGGATTCCCAGGTTGCTCACACCATTCCAGAAGCGAGAACGTGTCGAGTGCTCGAGGATGAATTTGGAGATGTGCCAAGAAGATGAGTCAAAGTTTTTCAAAAGACTGATTACACAGGATGAAACGTGGGTCCATCACTATGATCCAGAAACCAAAGCCCAGTAAATGCAGTGGAAGCACTTAGACTCACCACCTCCAAAGAAGACAAGGATGCAGCCCTCCGCTGGCAAGGTCATGCTCACAGTCTTCTGGGACCAAGACGGAGTAGTGATGACAGATTTCCTGGCAAAGGGTACCACAATTACAGGAGCCTATTATGCTTCACTTTTGAGGAAATTAAGGGAAGCTATCAAAATCAAGAGGCGGGGCAAGATCAGCAAAGGTATCCTCCTCCTGCAGGACAACGCTCCGGTCCACAACTCGCATGTCACCAGATCAGAAGCACGGGCGTGTGGTTATGAAATCCTTCCCCATCCTCCCTACTCTCCTGACTTTGCACCCTCTGACTTTCACCTCTTCCCAGCCATGAAGTTGTTTTTGAAAGGAAAGCGTTTCCCAGATGATGCAGCCTTGATTTCTGAAGGCACGTCGTGGTTGGAGGACCAACCTGAGGTGTTCTACAAAAACGGTCTCCAGAGCTGCATCGAACGATGGGAGAAATGCATAATTCTGGGTGGTTCCTATGTAGAGAAAGACTAATAACTGTGCCAAGTTTCGTTGCTCTACTGCTATGGGAATTGGACCAGGGGCATTACTTATTGCACGCCCCTTGTAATTAATATTTTTGCCACTAACCTTGTCCGACTGGTGAGGTTATAAAACCAGACGTTACATATACATACGCCCTCTAAAAGAAAAACTGCACATAATTTATCTCCCATAGCTAAATAAATACATTTATTTTGTTTGATTAACTGCGTCAAAACAACAAAACTGGGTTATTTAACTTAAATTTACCGCGAAACCGATCCCCCACTCTAAATACTAAATTATTTTTCCGCCAACTTTTTTGTGTGTTGTTTCTCATTAATTTGCTTAAAAACATAGAATGTTATTGGGGGGGGGGTAGTGATTTAGTTTAGAGTGTTAATCTACAATAACATGTACATTTTTATCAAAAGAGTTAAGTTTACAAAAAAATTTATGGACCGTTAAAAGTTAATTTCACTCAGTCTATGAATATGTACACATTAGCAGTCGGAATAAATCCAAAACTTACTGAATTAACAAAATATAACGCTCTTGATTTAATTAAAGAAGTAACTCGAAGCTAAACTAAATAGAAGATTCGGCGAACTCAATTAAACGTGTATTTTGTCACTTCGAGACATCCGTATTTTTCAGCTGACGTTGAACGCGAGACGAATCCTTTTCTATCTTGTTTTTGTCTGTGTCGATTATGCATGATAATTTTCGATGAAAATTAGTGTTAAAGTATAACGTGCTTTGTAAAATGGGTTAGATATTTTTAATTTTTTTTAATATTTGAAAACAAGAATATATATATATATATATATATATATATATATATATATATATATATTAAAAAAATAACAATCATGGTTAGTAAAGGATTTTTTGTATTAGTGCAGAGAGTGATCCGGACGTAAATAATAACGTTATTATTTAAAAAGCCATTCTTAACATGGGGAGAGGAGGGTGTTTTGTACCCATTCTATACTTCAACCTTACAATTGAATAAAAAAACATATCATAAAACTACTTGGAAATACAATTTAAAAAATAGCGCGGAGTGCACTAGCACCGATTTTTTTGTTTAAATGAAAGGCTTTAAAGAATGTCGAGTTTTTGCAAGCGATTATGTTTGTAGAAGCAGACTCTATAATTAAAAATTATATAATTTAAAAAGAAATGTCATTTTATACGTATATTTGGTACTTATGCGGAATACGGAGTGTGCTGAAATAATAACGTTATTATTTAGAAATCTATTCTTAACATGGAGGAGGAGAGTCTTTTATTATTATTAGTTTTTTTTTTTTAACTATTCTATGCATTCACCTAACAATTTAATAAACAAAAGAATCGTAAAAATTAAATTTAAGTTGAAAATCCTATCTAAAAATATGACACGATCTATATATTGCATAAGTACCGTATTTTTATAAATCAAATTAATGGAGGAATATTTATTTATTCATTGATATTTTTTTTAATATACAATAAAAAAAATAGACTAATAATTTACGGATATCTTAAATTGCCAAGAAAAAAAATGCTTAAACTTAAAACAATTTGTGTGCAAAAGGATTGAAAATATTTTATAAAAATATATAGTTAATTTCAATTTAGTTTATATAAAATATTACTTTGCACTGACAGTGAAAAGACTAAATAGCTGAGTTTAATCTGTCTACATAATTAGATTTTTATATATATGTAAAAAAAAACATTTAAAAAACACACAAACCCCGTTAAAATGAGAATGTATTGTATAAATATATTATAATCGCACTGCAGAAATGTGGTGGGGATGTAGCTCAGTGGTAGAGCGTTCGCTTCGCATGTGAAAGGCCCCGGGTTCAATCCCCGGCATCTCCACATGGTAGAACCACATTTTTAAAAAAAGATTGGCCTTATATCGTAACATACTTGCTATCAAAGAATAAGAAATCGTCTTCAATGATGGAAGTGATTTTACATGAGAAAGAAAAGGAAAGGTCTGACCCGTTGAGTCGCTCGTAGAGTTCTTGTTTGATGAATTGAATAAGAAAAAATTGAATTGGCAAAGACAAAAAAGAAAGGAGAAACTAAAAACAAAGTAACAAAAACTTGCTTCCCTTTTTTTTTTCTTTTATGTGTTTTGTGTTAATAATATTATAATATTTCTGAGTGTTCCTGTTTTATTGCTGATTTTATTACTTTTAATACACAGTGTGTGTATGTGTTTGTGTGTGTGTGTGTGTGTGATCTTAACATTGGGGTCATCGTTTATTAAGGCCAAGAGCCACTCGATGACATAAATAAACGAGACGGAAGATTAATGGAAAATATTAACAATTTGGGGTGCTTCTATATTATAATAATGAAAAAAAAAATTGAATTTCAAGTCAGACAAATGGTACCTACGCAATTGTCATGTCGCAAATAGTAACATATCCAAAAATTACGGAAAACGATAAAGTAGAAAAAGGAAAAACAGGTTTCGATAAAGTTGAGATTAGGAATAAAATTTTTTCCTACATTTTGAATTACGTTTATTACGTGACGTAAGCAACTTATATCTGTTTTTCTAGTAAGCATAACATAGTGGTTTCGTTTGATTTCACAGATTTCTCTTTCCATTAAGAATTATTTTTCCACTCTATCGTTTTTCGTAATTTTTTGGATATGTTAATATTTGAGATCTGATACTTACGTAGGTACTATTTGTTTCACTTGAAGTTCAATATTTTCTCGTGATTATAATATAGAAGCGCCTTGTTTTATTATGGGGCGTTTAAAACAAGAATTTGTTCACATTGGTACAACCCCCCCCCCCCAAAGATCCTCTATCCATCGAAATTCTGGCTGACTCTATGGATATGAAGAAAGAAGGAAAAATGTGTTTTTTTCCCCATTGTGGTATGTTGTAAGAAAAAAATCAGTTGATACCGTGCGTAGCTGGCCTGAAGCGAGGTTGCAAAGAAAAAAAAAATACTTCTTTTGCAACCCTTTTCTCAGGTCTCTTAACAACAAGTAACACAAGTGAAGCTTACATGGTCCTCCATGAGTGCACAGTGAACGAGGCATAAAAAAAATGACCAAGTTCAGCTTCCCCTCCCTCCTCCCATTTAACCCTAAAAGTCCCCAGGGAACGTCAAATCCTGGTGAAAATGGACAACCAAACGGTGGTGCAGTAAACAAATAACTGTCCATCATTTACCCCCTCCCCCATCCTCATTTAGCCCCAAAAGTCCCCAAGGCCTTAACATATTTGGTACTCATGCAGAGAGTGATCCGTGCTGAAATAATAACGTTATTATTTAAAAAGCCATTCTTAACATGGGGAGGGGAGGGTGTTTTGTACCTATTCTGTACTTTAACCTTACAATTGAATAAAAAAAAACATATCATAAAACTTTAATTAAACTTGTAAATACGATTTAAAAAATAGTGCGGATCACTCTCTGCATTAGCACCACATATTTAAATTTGAGTTCAGCACCATGCAAAACTGCTAAATAGACATACACGGAAAGTTTTGGACAAATATGGTAAAATAGACCCAAAAATGGAGTGTTTTTATTAGCCCTAAAGGAGCTCCTGGGACACACACAAGAGTTATTGCGAAGTATAGACAAACAAAATTATATAGAAATCAGTTAGTTACAACTTTTCAGAAAGTTTTATAAAAATCCAAGGCATCAATTTTTTTTTTTAATAAGCGCAAAAATGTCAATTTTAGCCATTTTAACCAGAAAGCATCCCTAGGGGGGGCAACCAGAGTTTTCCTGGAAAATCCGTTCTGTTACTTTTTTACTTATATCATGTTTAATGTTTGTGCAAAATTTAAAAAAATTCTAAGGCATAGTTATTGAGAATAGTGTAGACGGACGAACGGACAAGGGTGAATTTACAGGTTCACCCTTCTTTTGTCGGGGGACCAAAAAAAGATAGAATTCTCCACTAGTGAGGAAGGTTTTTATAACAAATAAACTTTCTTCTATTAGTATAAAAATTCACCAAACTAACTTCAAGTAACAAAAATGATAGAACTCTTCATTAGTGAGGAAGGTTTTTATAATGAATGAACTTTTCTCTACCAAACTATCCTTTGTCTTGGATATTAAAAGAGCCTCCTCAGCGCCAGCAGCTACACTTTTGTAAGTTAGCTCATTGTTTACCACAGGTAGCAACGTACCAGAGTCTGGGCATGTGTATGGTAGCCATATGCAAATGACCGAGCCATGAGCAAAGTGACATCACAGCAAGAAAGAAGGAAAAAGATTATAAAAAGAATGTGTACGCAGACTGAGAATAACGTTAAAGAAGGACAGAGATCCATCCATAGCCTTGAGCCCCTAAGGGTCATAGGCCATCTACAACTTTGTAGATGCTTTTGTAGTGACTGAGTTGTTTTTACGGGGTGACAGTACTGGCCCCATGCGCAACCTTCCCAGAAGGTACATACAGCACCTAGCCTTCCCAAATGGTCACCTATCTGGTACTGGCCAGGCTCAACGTTACTTACTTCAATGACCTGGCAAGAACCGGTGTGTCAACATGATTGTGCCGTACAAGGACAGAGATAGACATGTTATACAGATGGTCTGAGAGCAACAGGAAAAACGCATGCTAAACATGACCGGACAGGGATGAAGTACCACGCGTTCGACCGTGGCTACTGTACACTCTTTAACCCTTATCCTTGAGTGGCCTCTTGGCCTTGATAATGTGGTGATTCCTATGCAAAAAAAAAAAAAAAAAAAATATGACGATGGTCACGGTTCGACATGGCAGAGTCTCATTAAACACATTGGAGTACGCGAATGTTAAAATGTAATGACACCGAAAAAAAAAGTTGTGTAACATTACAACAATACAAGTTCGTACTGTAAATGCGAATCAAAGTCAAGCACAAGCACTTTTCATGAAAATAGCGGTCTGGTAGGAAGAGACTAGCGACGTCTTTTCTGTGAGTTCTGAATTTAACACAAACGGGGATTCATTTTTTCCCCGTTAGAACTTTATGTAAGCAAAAAATAAATTAATAAATAAATAAGTAAATAAAATCTAAAAAAAAAAAAACTAAAATTAACATATCATGCACGCATGTGCGTGGAATATGAATCTATCTTCTATAAATAGCTAGACACAAGCACGCACAATATCCGGGCAGAGAATTATCTCCCACCTAAAATATGGTCGCTCGTGTTTAAACAAAAAGTGTCAAAAACAATCGATAAGTGTTAATTTTCTTAAACTCATCTTAAATTAATAAATGCTAACTCTTTTATTTTTTCTCTTGTTTTTATTTAAATATGTATTTATTGTCTTTATTTTTGGTTGGAAGAGAAGAAATCATACACCCCACTAGATTTCATAGTCGATTTTGTAGTTTGTAAGTGCAGAAAAGAGTGCTTAGTGCAGCACCTTGCCAGATATATTAGTGTAACATCGCATGGACGGCTCTATGCAAATACTTAGACATGAATAGCGTTCAAGAGCATATTCGAGATCATGTGAGAGATGTGGAGCATGCTTGAGATCACGTTGGAGAAGACGATCATGTGAGGGATGTCACAGCGGTAATGAGAGAATGAGGAAATAAATGTTGTTGCACAACAAAAAACAGCGACTTGAAGTTCTTTTTCTATTCTTTGTCTGCTTCGTGACTGAGGCTACAACGTGCTGGGTAACATTACATAAGGATGTATCTGGCTCCTTATATGGATAGAGGAATCCATCAGCAGTAAAATACTTTCTGGAATTTTCTCTTGGGCTCCAAAGTCACTAAAGTCTAGGCCAGTGTTTTTTTTTTGTTGTTGTTGAAATGACTTGTTTCCTGTTGCCTGAGGTGTATGGTTCTGATTCTGTGCAGTTCTAGAAGACCCCACCTCTCTCAAGCTTTACCATTTTACCCTTTGAGAAAGGGGTTGGTTTATTATTAATCGCCCGAGGTGCCCCTACCGGGGAATGTTCATGGGGTTGGCCAGGCTTTTTTTTTCAGGCCAGAGTGCTCTTCCTCTGTGGTGATGACTTTTGAAATCTTACCTTTCCGACCTTGTGTCACATCAACATCTTATTCCTCTGCAACCTCAGCCATTTCCAGTTCTAGCAACAAATACCCCCCCTCCCCCCAAAAAAACTAGCTCTATATTTGCCTTCACATGTCTTATGTTTATCGCCTTTGTGACTCATTATAGCGTCAGATGTATGACGTCAATTATACGAGGTGATCTTTCTTTTATATAGGCTGTCCAAAAAGTAACTGAAGGATTTTGAACTTGAATAGATTCTTTATTTTTGATGACATCTTTCTGTAATTAAAACACAATCTGACTAAGACATTGGGAAATTTTTAAAAAATGCAAAATTCAAACAATTTTTATTTATGAAAAATGATGTCTTTTAAACGTTGCCAGCTTTGCATATTATCTCTCGCTATGATAATGTCAAATAGCCACCACGTTCCCAAGACTTTACTAGCCCCGACTTTTTCTTTTGGAGTTTTGCATTATTTTTTTTTATATTTCCCAATGTCTTAGTCAGATTGTTTTACAATTTCAGAAAGATATCCTCAAAAATAAAGAATCTATTTAAGTTCAAAATCCTTCAGTTACCTTTTGGACACCCTGTACAAACTCTGAAGAAGATGGGGCATCTCTTCGGCACTGCCATTGAGAACTTTCATCAAAAACTTTATAACCAAATCTTATGTAATAACATATTTTCTCACACTCCACACATATCATACACGTTAGAGTGTTAGAGTTTAATCACACTTATCGTTCAACACTCATCTTCCTAACACCACTGCAAAGAACTTTCCTTTCTTCCTGCGTGTGCCTAACATCATGGAATTTCTTTGAACAGAGTTTATTGCCAAGAAATGTGCAACTGTGAAGCACGTTGTCACAAGATTACTTCTCTGAGGATTACAATGTGCTCATTTTCAAATCTAATGTCAATAAACACATGTAATAAACCATCCCTATTAGTCCATATGTTAGATATTGGTAGACGACCCTGAGGGGGGGGGGAACATTCGATGGGTTGCACACACGCAAATAGATTCAAATGTGAAGAATTTGGAACTTTGCATCATTGTCTAATGGAACGCATGATTTGACCCAGAAATATGTGAGCAGATATCGGTCAAAAGGTTGAAACAATAGACAAAGGAAATATTAAACATTCCAATAGGAAAAGAATGTTTTTATAAATAAAATCGTCACAGAGAAAAAGGCAGAGAGAGAGAGAGAGAGAGAGAGAGAGAGAGAGAGAGAAAGAGAAAGAGAGCCGTAACACATGTCACCAATTCTTAACCACTTGACATTCAACAACCACTCCCCCCCCACGTTTCGGAAATGTCAAAACACAGAATAATAATCTCACCGAAAAGCTGATTTGTTGGTGTGAACATTATAAAGACTGGACAAACACATTTTGAACAACCGATCACAGCGATTTCATACGACATATTTACTTGTCTTCTCACGATAGAAAAATTAGACACAATGTTGTTTTGTTATGTGGGAGATATCCAGCTCATAAAAAAGAGTTTTCTGGATGAGACAAAAATAAAAATTGCCCCAGCCAAGAAAGATGTCTCTTACTCTAACTGAGGACAGATCAGATACTACACTTTGAATTATTTACTTGCAAAAAAAATATTTTAAAAAATTTACATTTTAAACAATTTGTAAAAAATTAGGCACAAGGTCATTCAAAGGTGTGGTAAAATGAGTGTTGTTCGTCAACCTTTGTCATGATAACTAGAAAATGTTTATCCTACTCTTAACTAAAATTATCAATCACCATAATACCACATTTACTCCAGAGTCCTTCCTACTTAAAATTTCCCAAATTGTTCAAAAGATTTTATTGAAAATCAATAGCAATCTTTATGTACAGTAGGAAAATAACAGAGAATAAAAAATTTTTAAAAAGTTAAAACACTCAGCAACCCTTTCTAAATAATAGATCGCCCACTGTTTTCCGGTTTGTTTTGAACTCAAAACAAGCGAGCTAAGTGAGTGTGAGATCTAAATAGGAAAGAAGAAGGAAAAAATTGGGGTGAGGGAGTTTGGAAAGTGAGTAATGTCCTTCCAAAATGAATGCAATTTGGGAGAGGCTGTGGGTGAAAAAAAAAATTCAAATTGGGGAGTGGGCATCTTAGAGGCTTCCTATTGGCTGAGGGTGAGGCATTTATTCAACTAGCTAGGGGACTAAATACTTACCCGAAGGGCTACAATCTGACAGGATCAGCATACACATGTGCGCAATGTTCAGGCAGGGAACACATACTCATACTTTACTCATCTAAGTACACACAAACTCCACCTTTCATATGTAATCTCTTTCTATGACATTCGATCTTGACCTTTAAGTGAAAAACATGATCAAATCTTGATCAGCAACCCCTTGATTAACTCTTAGACACAACGTCCACACCACCATTCACACTAAAACGAGGATCACAAGAAACACCATTCATCTTTCCCTGTCTTATGATGGCCTCCATTGTCGATTATATACACTATGTTTAGTGGGTGATGATGCTCAGGATTAATCTGAGCCATCACCTCGTTGACATACCCCTAGTATTACTGGAGTTTGCAGTATATGAAGGAAACATGTTCAGGCATTTCTTCTACCAGAGTCCAACAACAGGGACATCTGGGCGAATTCACTATTCTGGAATTGTGTTGTATAACATTGAGGAGCAACGCATTCCAGGCCAATCACCAGGTCAGAAAGGACTCTACTCAGGGTGGATCTTCTCTTACAATCATCCCAACCACTTTTACTAACTCCCGATGGAATTTCTTTCTAGAAGTCAAAGAAAGGTCACTGGATCTTGGAAGCCTTTAGAGCATGGCTCGGCACTCTCTGAAGAACTGCGTATCACTCCACAATCTACAACTCTCGGCCAAATGATCAAGAATAAGGCTAGGAAAGACACTACCAACTCTGGAGTTCCACGCAGATTCCTCTGTTAAAGTTCTGCTCAGGAAGGTCAGGTTCTTGGTGTCTCAATGACATGACAAGTCAAGTATTCTCAAGCCTGTCTTATGTGGATGTTGAATACAGACCTGTCTGCCTACCCAATATCTCTTCCCGTCTCAAAGAAGTTAGAACAGGAGGCGTTGGAGAGCTTTTAGGTTTTTCACAGGCAGAGGAAGTACAGCTAATTGGTATAGGATGAGAGGTGCATGCCTCCGCTGTACCCATTAAGGAGAGTTTCCTCTGAAGCTAAGAGTTAACCTATGCTTCAACCTTTGACTGTATCTCCAACTAATTCCTTTCGAGCTGAAGGCCTGGTTTGAACCATTTGCTAATGATTGGAACAAGGTCATCTGTTCAGCTGAAAGCTGGCAGGATGGTGTAGCAATAGTGCCAGTGATATTTCATGATTTGATATTTTAAAAGTATTTGGTTTATAACATGATTGGTTATAGCAGTCAACTTCCTTTCTGGCCTGTCCAATCAAAGGCCAGTTCTCAGGCAAGTTAACCACATGACAAAGTTTATAAAAGGTTAAACCCACGGCAAGTCTTTCTCTTTCTTCCTGGATCTTAGACTGAGAACATCTTCATGTGGCTCGGATCAATCCCAAACTACTCTCTTGGGATGCAACACAACCCATCTGTGCTGTTTGGCCCAGGGATCGACTAAGGCAGAGAGACACTGAATACTACATGGCTACCGCTAGACCAGGACTTAGACCAGGACTTAGACCAGGACTTAGATAATCTCTTTTCTCATCCTACAGGACTCTAATCTTTTCTTCCCATCAGTACATGGACGCACACTTCTACTACAAACTTTAACACACATCCATGAGCTCCCTCTTTCAACAGGTCGGTATAATCTTTCATCTACAACCAAACACATTGACTCTTTCCATGACTAACCATTTTTTTTACAAGTCTAAAAATAAAGGTAATCAATAAACTTGTTTTATAAATGTTAAAATTCTTGCCTTTTAATTCTACTAAAATGGTATCACTGCTCCAGGCACGCAACCGCAGGTCAACTGACTTGCTGTGATTGATTGTGACCCTTGTGATCATTTTCTATGGCATGAACGCTTCTGTCACCATATCAATATCTTGGCAGCATAACACGAAGACGGGGATGTCATTGGCAAATGCAGAAACTCTGGCTGGCACTCTGCCAGACAAATGATTCCATGAAAAACCAAACTTGCCTTCCCACGTTTTAGTTTGCGAAGTAGCGACTACAATGCAAGGATGTAGGGATGACAGTGGACAGCCGTGACACATCGACCGGGAGATAATGAAAGATTTTGAATTCCTTCTGTTAACCTGTACCATTGCCGTCAGTGGGAATACAATATGGAGATCCATTTGAGGAACTGCAGTTTAAAACTGGGAGTCTCTAAAACAGATTCCAGGAAGCAATGGTTGACTCTATTGAAATCTTTGGACTGACCAAAGTTCATCAGCATGGCATCTATGTCATCTTCTCTTCGTCCCTTTAGAATCGTATTCATCAGGTTATAGACTGAAGGTTGGGAATCATTTCCATAAGTTATCAAATTTTATTCATTACATTCATCATTTTCCATCCTCTCACAATATTCTTTATCATTTAATTGTTAATCGATGTATCTCATTATGTAATGAAGTGCACGTTTACACATGTGTTAACACGTAGACTCCGTCACAAGAGAGACAAAGACAAGGAATAGAAAAGAAGTTCAACTCACTGCTTTAAATTTTAAGAAAAAAACCTTTATTCCTCATACTCCCACCACGCGTGACTTCTCATTACTGCTGTGACGTCACCCATGTCTTTAATGTGATCGTGATCCTCTCGAACATGATCCTCGATCCGCGCACATGTTCTTTTTATATCTTTTTCTGTTCTTCCTCACCGGGACGTCGCTTCGCATATGGCTCGGTCATTTGCATACTATGAGTGTCAGCATTCTGTTACAATTATCTCTTATCCTCGAGGGGATTTTAGCCTTGATAAATGATGACTCATTATTAAAGATAAATAGTTTATCGGTATCTACAAAAAAATAAGGAATCACCATTTGAGTATTTTTACTGCCTCCCCGACCCTCCAAAAATAAAAAAAATAAATTAACAAAAACTCCTGAACATTTTTTCATTTGTAATAGAAATTCGATAATAATTTATTTTAGAGGACGGCTCTTCACCTTTTCACGTTGGACTTGAAAGTCAGCTAAAGTCTTCCTGTATTTTCCGCGTGACTGTAACTGGAACCAGTGACCACTCAAAAAAGTATCTTCACTTTTTTTTTTCTCACGTCTGTATCTCCCCTAAACATGTATTTTTTTTTTTTTTTAAGTTTTATCAAAAAAACTTTTTCCAATCTTTTTTATTATTAAGAATTATTGGAAACAGTTTTTGCAATCTTTTTTATTAAGAATTACTAAAATCAGTTTTTGCAATCTTTTTTATTAAGAATTATTGAAAACAGTTTTTTGCAATCTTTTTTATTAAGAATTATTGAAAACAGTTTTTTACAATCTTTTTTTATTAAGAATTATTGAAAACAGTTTTTTGCAATCTTTTTATTAAAATTATTGAAAACACTAAAACTTAATATTGCTATTTTTATTTATATAATTTGATAAGCATATATTTATTGTAAAATTTTATAAGCATATACTTATAAAATTTCAAATAAAAACTTTTATTTTTACAATTTCATATATATATATATATATATATATATATATATATATATATATATATATATATATATATATATATATATATACGGTGTAAGAATTTCTCTTACTCGTTTTTGCCTTTGGCAGAATGGAAGAGACACTCAGAAAAGCAACAAAGGCTCACCTTAAATTCCAAGAATATTTTATTTACAAGAAAGGTAAAATGAGTCCATATTTGCAAAAGAGTGCACTCTTTAGCTTCGGCCAAATGGCGGGTAGTTTATGCCTCGAAGGGTGTAGGTAGTTTTCTTCTGTGAAGATGCTGGTTGAATTCAGCCGCTCGTAGAAATGGTTGAGGGTTCTGCGAAATCCTTCCAGACTGGACAAATAAGAACAACGCACATTGCGATCGATGTTCCATAATAAAGGATGCCCTCCTGCGGGCAATGTTGATGAATGTAATTAGTCCATAAACATTTTTGCCTCAGGCTTGTATCCGCATTTAAGTGAGCGGAGATAACAAATAGAATAGAACCCTGCCTTAGTTCATTTGGCACGGAGCGAGACACCACGCATCTGCTTTGCTCGACACGGAATGGAAATCTGTTTGAAGAAACACAATATTCCCGCCAATTCCTGAATCCTCCGCAGCAACTGAAACAATGCAATTTCATTGGTCAAAATAATCGCGTGATTGGAACAATCTAGCAGTTATCGCCCTTGCATTCTGAAATTTCTAACAATATGGTTCTAATGCACTTACTGATCCGCGTTATTTTTTAAATTGTATTTCCAAGTTTAATTAAAGTTTTATGTGTTTTTTTAATTCAATTGTAAGGTTAAAGTACAGAATAGGTACAAAACACCCTCCCTTCCCCATGTTAAGAATGGCTTTTTAAATAATAAGGTTATTATTTCAGCACACTTCACTGCACTGCATGAGGACCATATATATTTGAATTTCATAAACATATTTATTATAAATTTTCATAAACATACTTATAATAAAATGTCAAATAAAAAACATTTATTTTTATAATTTTGTTATTATATATTATAAAGAAAAACTAATTTTGTTATTTTTATTTGTATCCTTTTCAATAATGTGCTTCTTTTTTTTTTTTCAATTTTATTTTAATAAAATGTTTTAACATCCACATAATGAACAACCACAAAAACAACAACAAACGAAGGGACTATTTTGAATCGTCATTCGTCACCGGTAACATTCACGTGGAAAATATGGCAAGGCTTTAGTTGACTTTCAAGTCCAGTGCGAACATGTTATTTAGAAGCTGTTCTCTAAAATAAAATTTTAGTAAGAAGAATAACAAAACATTTTAGTAAGAAAGATAACGAAAGAGTAATTCGTTCTTATTAAAATAATAACAGGGAATACATCTTTTCTGGTAATAATAAAAATAAAGTTTGTTTCATCATTTTGTTTTCGAGTTTCCGATTCGATTTTTAAGTTTGATGGGCGCGGATTTTTTTTTAACGGTGATTTGGCCAGGGTATTCCGACATCGACGTTTACCATAAAATAACCCTTTCATAAAATAAAAATAAACCTTTCGGGTTTGTATTACTGTACAACAACAACACAGATTCGAAAAAGTTGTAAAAAAAACAAAACAAATATATAACAAATAAATGTTATCAAAGGCAAGATAAGTTACTTTTCTACCTAACTGGATATGTTTTCAGTGTTTTCATTTAATGTAACATGTTTATTCAGCTCGAAAAACATAGTGTTTACCGATGTATTGGAAAATTCAAAATGGCGCCCGACTCTCTCTTTAACACGGTAAATTTGGGAAAAGGTGCTATAAATATAAAACTAGACACAATACTATTAGAAACTCGCTCAATATATATTACCGTGACCGGTGTTTTTTTTAATAGTATTTTGTCTAGTTTATTATTTATAACACCTTTTCCCGAACTTACCGGGCAAAAAAGAGACAGTCGGGCGGGCGCCATTTTGAATTTTCCAATACATTGATCAACAATGTATGTTATTCGAGCTGAATAAATATGTTACATTGAATAAAAACACGAAAAATATATCCAGTTTGGTAGAAAAGTAACTTATCTTGCTTTTGATAACATTTATTTGTTATATATTTGTTTTTTGACAACTTTTTCGAATCTATGTGTACAGTAATACAAACCCAACTTTTCATTTCGGGAAATATTAGTTTCCACGAAACACTTACGTGTGTGTTAAAGATAGATAGATAGATAGAGATAGAGATAGAGAGAGAGAGTGTTTCCGATCAGTTCTCTAAATCGCAATCAGAAACATCCGTAGCCATCTAATTTCTAATCACGATCAATGGTGGGCGTTAAGCAGCGTGACAATATTTTATTGAAGTAAACTAAATTAATTTAAAAAATGAATAAATAAAAAAGGACTATGGAGATGCCGGGGATCGAACCCGGGGCCTCTCGCATGCAAAGCGAGCGCTCTACCACTGAGCTACATCCCCAACCAACAGCAGCGCACCTGTTAATCATTTTGATTCATGTGTATTTTATTTATTTATTTTTTTGTTTTGTTTTACTGTTTTATAAACAATTTTGTTTTCTTTGAAGATACATTTTCCTTGAGAGAAACGATCTTGTTACTGCCTTAACAGCTCACCATCACTACTATACTATTACTATACTGAATAATTCACACCAGAAAGAAAGAAGAAATGATGGAAGACACAGACACACGCGTGTGAGCGCGGGTGTGCACATACATACACAAAAAGAGAGAGAGGGGGGGGAAGAGAGAGTGACGTATCTATTGGCGATATAAGTCATATAAAAATGCAGTTGGAAAATTGGTCAAAAACAATTTATTTTTTACTTCAGTAAAGTAAAATTCATTGTTTTAACAATTTCTTCTTCTTCTTCTTCTTCTTCTTCTTCTTCTTCTTCTTCTTCTTCTTCTTCTTCTTCTTCTTCTTCTTCTCTCTCTCTCTCTCTCTCTCTCTCTCTCTCTTTCTCCATTGTTTCTTTTCTCTCAGATGTGACTTTTCTCATAATGGTTAGGAACGAAGGCAATAACAATATTGCCATTGCAATCTATTATGGGTTATAATATATATATATATATATATATATATATATATATATATATATATATATATATATATATATATATATATATATATATATATGGGTTTGTTTTACTGTACACATAAATTCGAAAAAGTTGTCACAAAACAAATATAGAATAAATAAATGTTATCAAAGGCAAGATAAGTTACTTTTCTACTCAACTGGATATCTTTTTAGTGTTTATATTTAATGTAACATGTCTATTCAGCTCGGAAAACATACAGTGTTTACCGATGTATTGGAAAATTTAAAATGGCAGCCGACTCTCTCTTTGAGGCGGTAAGTTTGGGAAAATGAGTTATAAATAAAAAACCAGACAAACTACTGTTAGAAACTCGCTCACTATATGTTACCGTGACATAGGCGGACATACATTCGGCGGGTTTTTAATAGTATTTTGACTGTTTTTTTATTTATAACTCATTTTCCCAAACTTACCGTCTCAGAAAGAGAGTCAGCCGCCATTTTGAATTTTCCAATACATTGGTAAACACTGTATGTTTTTCGGGCTGAATAAACATGTTACATTAAATAAAAAACACTGGAAAATTATCCAGTTTGGTAGAAAAGTAACTTATTTTGCCTTTGATAACATTTATTTGTTCTATATTTGTTTTGTGACAACTTTTTCAAATCTATGTGTACAGTAAAACAAACCCATATATATTTAAAGGGGGTTAGAGCAATTTATCGATCACCTTACCAAATATATATATATATATATATATATATATATATATATATATATATATATATATATATATATATATATTTGTTTATTGTTATATAAACATGCTCACATCCCGCTGCTACAAATAGCCACTTGTTTCAATCAAACAACAGATATCATCAGGCAGCGACTTGACTTGATTATTCATTGAACTTTTGAATAGTCAAGTCGCTGCCTGATGATATCTGTTGTTTGATTGAAACAAGTGGCTATTTGTAGCAGCGGGATGTGAGCATGTTTATATAACAATAAACAAGTATTATCAGCTCTTTTTATTGAGCACTATCTAACAACCTCGTTGAATTCATTAGTCCATTACTTTTGAATATAAAAAAAACCCGAGTATATATATATATATATATATATATATATATATATATATATATATATATATATATATATATATATATACAAGTTAGAAAAGCATTTCATCCAAGTCATGAAAATTGTTAAACAAAATATTTCTACTATAGGCTTTAAAAATAAAGGTACAAGATTCAATTTGAAATTTATTTATCTTCAAAGTGAACTTTTATAAATTTTACAAAGTAAGGTATAAAAATTTAATTTAAATTGAATAAAAAAAATTACCTTGGATTTATTTTATGTAATGTACATTCTGTTGTACTTTTAAAAAAAATAATTGAAAATTCTATATCTATATCATTAATTGCTAGATGAAAATAATGTTTTTAAATTGCAACAAAATGTACATTACATAAAATAAATCCAAGCTAATTTTTTTATTCAATTTAAATTAAATTTTTATGCCTTACTTTGTAAAATTTATAAAAGTGTACTTTGAAGATAAATAAATTTCAAATTGAATCTTGTACCTTTATTTTTAAAGCCTATAGTAAAAACATTTTGTTTAACAATTTTCATGCCTTGGATGAAATGCTTTTCTAACTTGTATCTTATCTTTTAAAACTCTCCTTTTCTCTATTTCAGTTTGTATTTCTCCTCACACCACTGCTCATTTTTCGCAACCCCGTCTTTGTAATACAGGTCTGAATAATGAGAAAATCTGAATTTTTGTTAACAAAAATTTTTAAATAACTTTTTTAGATTAAAATTTTTTAAACTTCTTTCAGAATAGAAAATCTTTAAAATTTAATAAGGAACATATTTCATACAGATTTCATTAATAAATATTCAGTACATAACGAGAAAAATAGAGATGAAGATTTCAAAAGGATTGTATAACTGGTTACGGTCAATAGTAGTCCTCGTCAGCAAAAGTCTTTGTTATTGTTATTCCATTATTATTATTATTTAAAACATTTTGTGTCCTGCACTTTCACGTAAGGACTAATATATTGCCTTTTACTAACTTTTTTCTGTGTGTGTGTGTGTGTTCTCTATGGACTCCAAAACAACTGAGTCAATCTTTTAAAAATTTTACTCAAATGTACTTTATGTGTATGAGAGTAGCTAGTGTAAACGTCACCCAGGGTGGTCTGCTTAAATGTCACCCCATTAACGTTGTCACTCCTCCTTTCCTGTCACTCGAACTGCTCCCCTTAGATACGACACTTTATATATATAGTCATCCACATACAGAACTATTTCCTTGTATCACAACTCATCAATGTGGTTAGACTAGCACCTCTCCCTAGCCGAGGATTGAACCAATTATTTTTCACAGCTAAAAGAAAATGAAATGAGTGTCATCAAATGATTTCAACCGTACTATTAAAAACTACAAAAAAAAAAAAAAATACAAGGTTTTAGAGTTTTTAATAAACATCGACAAAAACATTCTTCAGTTACTAATTTTAAAAAAAAATGTAAGAGTTTCTAATATTTTCGAAAAGATTAAAAACTTCAAAACTTTACATAATATATGATAAATAAATCCTATTTATAGACTATTTTCGCTCCTTAGCCTGGCTGAAAAATTTTGTTGGGGTGACATTGTGTCACCCATCTTTTGCTGTCACCTGAAGCGAACCGCCCCCTCCCCAGCGCCCTTTAAGCTACGCCACTGTGTATATATATATATATATATATAATTTGAGGTTGTTAATTTTCAATGGTAAGGTAACCAGAAAAATATAACGAGGTTGATACAAGAGAGCTTAGTACGGATGTAGAGCAACTATAATTGGACAATAAAGTAATCGCTAGTCATGGAAATTCGGTAAATTCGTTAACTTATATATGTATGTATGTATATATATATATATATATATATATATATATATATATATATATATATATATATATATATATTTAAAGTGATGGTTGTGTAGTTCCAACGAGAGAAAAAATGTATATTTAAAAGAGTGTAGCCTGTAGCCATCAACAATTGTGGGTTTTTTTAAAAGGTTTTCATCATATTTTTATTTTAAAATATTTTTATAACGCGTTTCGAGCTTAGGGTGTGCTCTCTTCAGATATTTTCGTAAAAAGTTTTTCTTTAAAATGGGAGTTTGTAGATATGCCTCCGCTGATATTAAATATGTTTTTCATAGTGGTGCGATGCGTGTGTTCAGTGTTTAGACATTCTGTCTCCAACTGTAAGTTGTTCACTGTGACCGTGTGATGCGTGTGTGTATAATTATATATCATCTGTTATCTATGCTACATCTTGTTTGTATGTATACGTGCACTTATGTTTGGGTGACCGAATCCATGTATGCATATGTGCATGGATTGGAAAGGAAACTTCAACCAATATATGCATAAGGTGGGATGTATGAATATGTATGTGTGTGTGTGATTGTGAGTGCATGTGCCCATATATATATATATGGGTGGATGAGTGTATACACATCCGTATGTATGTGTGTGTATGTATATATATATACATATGTATGCACATGTATGAGTGGGTAAATGTGTTCGTGTGAATATGGATATACGCGTATGTGTGAGCCCCTGCATATGTCTGTGTGTGTACATGTGTGTGTGTATGTGTATGTGCCTACATGGTATGTGGATGTTTGTGAGTGTATGTGCACATACATATATGTGTGTACATATATGTGTGTATGTGCGTGTATGTGTGTGTATATATATCTTCTACCTATTCTCCATCTTACTTGTGTGTGTGTGGGTGCGTGTACGTATGTCTGAATGATCAAGCGCATATATACATGCGTGTTTTGGTTGGGGAAAAAAAAAAAAAGTGTATATATATATATATATATATATATATAAAATAAAAAATAAAAAAATAAAAATAATTGTTAGCGGTGGATGTATGCGAGTACGTGTGTGGGTGTGTAGGTGGGTATGTATATGTGTATATATGTATGCTCCTACATATATTTCTATGTATGTACATGTGTGTATGTGTGTGTGCCTGCGTACGTGTGCGTGGGCATGTGTACATGTACATGAATATATATGTATGCGTATGTAATTGTGTGTGAGTGTATGCTATACATGGGGAAAGAAAGTCTTTAAAAAGAACCCTAAAGAAGCCATAAAAACCTTCACCATATGGACTAAAAAACACTCTTTGAAACTAACTTTGACCGGTCACAGTGAACAACTTACAGTTGGAGACAGAATGTCTAAACACTGAATACACGCATCGCACCACTATGAAAAACATATTTAATATCAGCAGAGGCATATCTACAAACTCCCATTTTAAAGAAAAACTTTTTACGAAAATATCTGAAGAGAGCACACCCTAAGCTCGAAACGCGTTATAAAAATATTTTAAAATAAAAATATGATGAAAACCTTAAAAAAAAACCCACAATTGTTGATGGCTACACTCTTTTAAATATATATATATATATATATATATATATATATATATATATATATATACATATATATATATATGTATAAGACACTTTTACTCTGTGTGTGTGTGTGTGTGTGTGTGTGTGTGTGTGTGTGTGTGTTCTGAAACGGCTGAACCGATCTTTTAAATATTTTACTTAAATGTACTTTATGTGTCTGGGAGTGTTCTTCATTAGCTATTGTATCGGAATGCCTCTGGTAAGTACTGAAAATCGATGATCAAAATTATCAGATCAAACAAAGATCAGTCTGATTTTAATCAAACTTAACACTCTTAAAGAACCTAACATCACAAGTGAATTTGAGAAGTTTTATCACCGCACAGGCATAAGAACCTGATGTACAAAATCAATAGGCACGGGTGAATATAAGGGCTGCTGGCGAGATGCTGGTCGAGCAATGGTTGGGAAGCCTGCAGTCACTGGTGAAAAAGTATGAATGGACCATGGATGTGTTGCTCGTACAGTCTTATTAGAACTGCACAGATCGCCTCACCAGAGTACTGTGCAGATAGCTGGGTCTGGTAAAGGAAGGAGGGCCAGTACTTGAAAGCTGTGCAGTAGTGCCCAGGTAGCCAATGTCCATTATAAAAGCAGACATCTGAGTGTGAAATGGACTCTGTACTTCGCTAGATTAATTGACACACAAGTGCCCAAAAAGAACATGAAATCTGTTGTAAAAGCCTGCGGAATCTGTCAGTCGATCAATCCAGCACTTGATTGCTGGACAAGCGGGAAAATGAGCACAAAACACAACTGGAATATACTGGTGATGGATGTAACCCACCACAATGGTGAAAATATTTGATGCTTATCGATTGCAGTCCATCTAGGTTTGCAGTATGGTGTCCAAAGCCATAGAGAGTGTCTTCCTTGAGTGAGCCCCACCAATCGAGATACTGACCAAGAATGGTGTTTACTATTGAGGAGTTTAAGAAATTTGTGGACAGTTAGGATGTAGGGCATGCATCTGCAGTTTTGATATGCCTACTTGTCGAGTGGGAACAGGGTCAGCAAATGAAACCACAGGATCGTCAAGACCATCACAGCCAAAAAGAACTGTACAGTGTTTGAGGCAGTCTGCTGACACCCCAAATTATGACGTTTCATCTTCAACACATTACATAGGTACCATGTCAGGGTGAAGGGCATTGAAGCCAACCCACTGCCCGAACTGGAAGTCACTAGAGAGAAGTTTAAGAAGGGAGATGTTGTTTGGGTCCAAGAACTCTGCAGCAGGTGTACAACAAGATAACCAGCCTGCAATTAATATGGGTTGATGGTGTGCCTCATCACATTAAGGACTTATGTCCGGTGATGCAATCACAATAACCATTGGATAATGAAAGTGAATCAGATTCTGAGATCAGTGAGCCATCAATCAGATTTACACCAACTTCATCAGGTAATGATTCTGATATTAGCAGCCTCCTGCCTGACGCAGTGATTCTCAACCCTCAGACTGCAGATGATAGCACATGTGAGGATAAAGCCTGTGTCATTTCTCTTTGAAGGAGCGATCGACAGACGATTGCCACTACCCTGCCCTGTCTGTGATCATTAGATCAGGAGGGAGTGTGGGGAAAATTGTGGAACCAAGCTGTCGGGGGAGCGGGGTGAGAGGTAGAAAGAATTAAGATGATGGCACTCATAGCTTTTATAACAAAGTGGTCTTGCAAACTTATGCAAAATCTTGCGGCTCGTATGCAAAATCTTGCTGTTCAACTGCATAAAAGGCGGCCACGGGAACAGACGGTGGCAAGAATGCTTAGAGACGGTGACGAAAATCCTTTGAGACTGTTGTTGCTGAGTCATTTCGCTGTTTGCCTTTATTTTTTATTACTTTTATTGTGTTACGACAGAGAAAAATACAAAATCAGATAAATTCAACATTAAATCTATCGATCTATTGTGTGTGTGTGTGTGTCTCTCTCTCTCTCTCTCTCTCTCTCTCTCTCTCTATCTATCTCTATCTCTATCTCTATCTCTCTCTGTCTGTGTACACTTCCCTGCCAAATAGCTCTGTTAATTTTCGGTCTAAATACTCGAGATTTGACATAAGGGGTATTGAGATTTAGGGAAATCTTTTTAATCGGTTTTCAGCCAGAAATTTGGCTGTTAAGGGGTCAAAGTTCAACGATTTGACCTTAGAGAACTCTACCAAACTCCTCTGCTTATTTTGGGTCTATACACTTGAAATTTTAGATATAGGTTACTTGGACATGGATCCAATTTTATAATTTGATTTGAGCCCAAAACAATAAATGTTAAGGGGTCATAATTGGGGTCAAAGTTTTTTTTTTTTTTAAATTGACCTCTGCAGTCTCTACCAAATTACTCAGCCAATTTTTGGTCTAAACATTTGAAATTTTACATAAAGTATATTCAGACAAAGAGCAAGCTTTCTAATAGTTTTTTGCTAAATATTTGGCTTCTAAGGGGTCAAAGTTCAAAAGATTTGACTTTTGCGGTCTCTAGCACACTACTCAGTCAATTTTGGGTCTAAACATTTGAAATTTTTCATAAAGAGTATTCAGACATGCAGCAAGTTTTTTAATCAGTTTTTGAGTGAAAATTTGGCTGGTAAGAGGTCTGACATGGGCAAACATTTTAATTTAATTTGAACCCAAAAAATAAATGTTAAGGCATCAAAATTGGGGTCAAGTTAAAAATATTTGCCGTCTGTGATCTCTATCAACGTTTCTCAATGGTAGTTAAGGAAGCCTATTATATAAAAAGGCATTGCCATACATATTCACACTTTTTAATATATGCATATGAACATAAAGTTATGAACAGTACATAGGGCCCGAGCAAAGCCAGGCTGAACTGCTAGTCTATCTATATCTATAAAAGTGAACGTGTCTGTTTGTCTGTCTGTCTGTCTGTGTATCTGTGTGTCTGTCTGTCTGTGTACATTTCCCTACGCAATAACTCTGTCAATTTTTAGTCTATAGACTCGAAATTTGAAATACCGGGTACTGAGATTTGGGAAAATCGATGTAACGGGTGTCAACCAGAAATTTGGCTGTTAAGGGGTCAAATTTCAACGATTTGACCTTTAAGAACTCTACCAAACTCCTCCGACAATTTTGGGTCTAGACACTTGAAATTTTAGATATAAGTTCCTTGAACCTGGATCTAACTTAATAAAGTGATTTGAGCCCGAAACTATAAATTTTAAGGGGTCATAATAAGGGTCAAAGTTTAAAAAAATTGACCGCTATTTTTTTTTTGCTCAACATACACCTCCAAACACCCGGGCAACGCCGGGCTGAAATGCTAGTATGTCTATAAAAGTGAAAATGTGTGTCGGTCTGTCTGTCTGTCTGTCTGTGTACATTTCTCTACCAAATAACTCTGTCAATTTTAGGTCTACAGACTCGAAATTTGACATAAGGTGTACTGAGATTTGAGAAAATCTTTTTAATCGGTTTTTGGCCAGAAATTTGGCTGTCAAGGGGTCAAATTTAAACGATTTGACCTTTGAGAACTCTACCAAACTCCTGTTCATATTTTGGGTCTAAATACTTGAAATTTTAGATATAGGTGTCTTGGACATGGATCTAACTTTATAATTTGATTTGGGCCAAAAAAGTAAATTTTAAGGGGCCATAATTGGGGTTAAAGTTTTTAAAAAATTGACCTCTGCAGTCTCTACCAAATTACTCAGCCACCTTTTTGGTCTAAATATTTGAAATTTTACATAAAGTATTTTCAGACATAGGGCAAGCTGTTTCATCGGTTTGGGTCGAAAATTTGAGCTGCTAAGGGGTCAAAGTTCAAAAGATTTGACCTTTGCGGTGTCTAGCAAACTACTCAGCTAATTTTGGGTCTAAACATTTGAAATTTATACATAATGGGTATTCAGATATGCGGCAAGCATTTTAATCAGTTTTGGGGCGAAAATTTGACTGCCAAAAGGTCAAAGTTGAAAGAGTTGCCATTTGAAGATTCTACCAAATTCCTCCGCCAGTTTTTGGTCTAAAGACTTAACATTTTAGATGTAGGTAATTTGGACATGGGTAAAACTTTTTATTTTGATTTGATACCAAAATAATAAATGTTAAGGGATCCAAATTGGGGTCAAAGTTTCAAAAATTGACCTCTGTGGTCTCTACGAAATTACTCAGACAAATTTTGGTCTAAACATTTGAAATCTTACATGAAGCGTAATCACACATAGGGCAAGTTATGAACAGTACATAAGGCCTGAGCAAAGCCAGGCTGAACTGCTAGTAATTAATAAACCAATTTTATATTGTTTAATAAAAAATAATAAATTGAAGTTGATTAAACTTTAATTGAACTGGAATGTAAAAAATAAAAAAATAAATAAATTGGGTACAATTCTGAAATTTGTGCGAAAATACCTCCCAGTAGCTTGTCGCTCTTTTAAATTAGATGAAAATATTTCATGCGTACACAACGCTACAGAAGTCCCGATCGTTGGTCATATTGGATTCTGAATGTATCCAAAAACAAGATATTGAAGAAATTTTATATTAGAATTAAAACAGCTCTTTAAACAGTTTCATAACTTTCAAACTATACTGGTCGGTAAATAAAAAAATTATTGTGCTGGGTTCTTCATGAATGTCAGAATAAAAATTCGGAAAAATAAACGACTAATTTTATCACTCTGACAAAACCGGATATGGACAGCTAGTATAAATATGAAGTGAAAAATGTTTGAATGAAGCATGGATTAAACCCACGAATTTACGTGTACGAATCAAACACTTCCATTCACCACCAGCATATCGTATGAATCCGAAGATTCTATTGTTGGCATTGGTTTCCCCGATATTTTTCTAGTCAGAATCCTTTCTAGAAAGACATCGGGTACTTACAGAAGGGACCACAAAAAGATTGTCAGCATCCTAAGTGACAAAAGATTTTCGTGGAACGAACTGGAATTCAAACTTTCAACACTTAGAATAATTATAACTGAAAAATAGAAATTTTTGAAAGGAAGAGAAATCACTACATTATGCTTGCTAAAATAAAAAAGAGATAAGTTGACAGAGGAGATAATTAAGTTCTGCTGCTTACGTCACGTGACGAACATAATTCAAAATGTCGAACAAAATTTATTCCCCCAAAGAAACTTTATCGAAAACAGTTATAAACATTAATAATTATTTTTCTACCTTATCGCTTTCCATAATTTTTGGATATGTTACTATTTGCGACATGTGTTGAGGACTTGCATAAATCCCCTGAAATAAATAGATAAAAAGAAATACGCTACCAAATAATATTAAATAAACCTTTGTTTATTTTCGTAAAAAGAAAAGAAATTACTTTTTAGTGTGCACCAAGATGGAAGTTTGTATGAAAGTAGGAAGGGAGGAAGATAGTGAAGACTTGAGAGCATGAGAGAAAAAGTCCGACGATGTGTTGTGGCAAAGTGAGAGAAAGAGAGAGTGAAGCAATGTTCTTTGATGTGCGAGAAAAGCTGTCATTTTAGCTACTGAATTTCACTCGGCGAGCGTTGCTGTTGGTTATCTCTTTCTCTGACGAGAGACGTTCTCCATGCCTTTTATATTTCTTTAGCGGCTCCCAGAGGCTTGCAAAAATAAGTTTTTTTAAATCGATCCCTGATTGGTCGAAAATTCATATTTTTGACTAAAAAAAAAAAAAAGAAAAGAAAAAAAAGTGCTTTCAGCTACGTCGACCATTTCTCAAGCGTCCTGTTTTTGGACCTAAGAGGTTTGATGTGGGTGAATGCTGTAATTCCCGCGCAAATGAATTTATAAATGTTAATGTGTCTTAGAAAAGCAAAATAAGAAACAGCACCGTTGATGATTACGAAGGTACCATTTGTTTTACTTGAAATGCAATATTTTTCGTTTGTATAATAGAGAAGCACCGGATTTTCAAGTTAATTTCAAAATTTGCGGTATCTTTTTTTTTTTTTTTTTTATGAGGACGGTCGGGGCTTGTTTAGAATTATACTTAATTAAAAAGAAAAATACAGATAAATCTTTATGATGGATGTACTCGTGACAGAACAAAGACGTCACATTCCAACAACCACATAAACTGATCAAGTAGTTTGTTTGTTTGTTTGTTTGTTTTTTGCGAGTTTTTTAAATCAAATTTTACGATTTATAATGATTAAACACTTTTTATTATTTTGAATACAAACAAAATCTCCGTAGTTGAATTGAATTGTTGCCCCGTTAATTTTAACACATTCTAAAACATTATAGCCATCCTCGATCCCCGTCTGCGTCTCGTTTCCTCATAAAGTTTGGTTTTCCTAGTTAAAAAAAAACAAAACAAAAAAAACTATTTGATCGATTTACGTGTTTTTTGGAATATGACATCTTCGTTCCGTGACGAGTGCCAATATTATAAAAAAATTTCTGTATTATTTTTAATTAAATGCAATTCTTAATAAGCACCGAGAGTTCCGAATAGTCAACAAAACCCTCTCTATTTAGCAAGCATTATTTTCTTCCAACACGACCTGTAAACTGCACAAGTACAGCTTTTATTCTCTCTTTGGGTGGGTTTTTACAAAGTTCATTGATTTTTTCCCCACTTCATCACAATGAACATAAAGAAAATTAATTTAAAAATATAGACTATGGAGATGCCGGGGATCGAACCCGGGGCCTCTCGCATGCAAAGCGAGCGCTCTACCACTGAGCTACATCCCCTCATATTTAAACGTGTCTCTGAATCGTTTTTTACAACAAAATAATTATAATTTTTGTTTAGTTTTAACGATGTTGCTTTTCATTCCATTACGAGAAGCAATTTCTTTATTTTTATATGGGTTTCATTGTTTTACGTGGGGATACTCATGGAATTCACACCAGTGAGAGAGAGAGAGAGAGAGAGAGAGAGAGAGAGAGAGAGAGAGAGAGAGAGAGAGAGAGAGAGAGAGAGAGGTGGAGGGGAAGGAAACGTGGTGTGTGCTTTTGTGTATACGTGGGAGAAAGAAATAGAAAAGAAAGAAGGCAGATTAAGAGAAACATTTATGGCGAAAAGGGAAGACAGGATGTGTGTGTGTGTGTGTGTGTGTGTGTGTGTGTGTGTGTGTGTGTGTGTGTGTGTGCGCGCGAGAGAGAGAGAGAGATGGATTCACACAGAGAGATAGAGAGGTGAGAGTGAGGAAGAGAAAGAGAGAGGGAGAGGGGAAGACAGAGAAGAAAAATGAGAGGGCGAAAGAGATAGAGAGTGAGGGTCACCCTCACTCTCTATCTCTTTCGCCCTCTCATTTTTCACTGAGGGTGTTATTACGGCTAAATAATGTTGAGTTAATACAATGCGCATGTGTCCACTTTTTAAATCCACTTTTATCAGGACAAGTTGGTAAATTAATTCAGTTTTCTCGTGGGTTTCTTAATAGGTTACGTTTTTCCCCGGCTGCCTCATTTTATACCGACTGATGATCTGTTCTCGATCATAATTCACATAGACTTCTGGGCTTGACCTTTACTCCTGATCTGAAATGGAACATGTACATCAAATCCGTTGCCAAGGTCGCTGGAAAAATGGTGGGATCCTTCTATCGCTCTAGTAGATATCTCACTGCTGATGCAATTCTCCACCTGTATAAGAGCCAGGTATGATCAAGAATGGACAGGAGGAGCTGCTAGAAAAATCTTGTCCTGCCTTGACAGAGTTTAAAATAGACTTCCTAGCCTAGTAGGGATGCTCTTTTCTCTTCCCTGCAACCTCTTTCTTACAGAAGAGACGTTGCAAGCCTATCTCTGCTTTATCATTATTTTCATGGCAAGTGCTCGTCTGAGCGCCAATCTATGGTCCCCTCTTGCCAAACTTTCATGAGAAACACTCGTTTAGCAGGAAACTATCAATAATCCCCCCAACTCTTTCTGTGCCTAAACCTAAACATAGATTCCACGAACAAAGCTTCTTTCTGAGAACTGCACACCTGTGGAACTCTCTTCTGTTTGCTTGCTTTCCAGCTGACTATGGTTGTCTTCAAGTCCAACGTAAACAAATTCATGCAGACGATACTACCATCTATGGCGAAACTTCAAAGGCCGACAAAAACCAGAATCTTTTCTGATTCTCCCTCCTCTGATCTGGAGTATATTATGCGATGGGGTAAGAAATGGCTAGTTACCTTTAATGTGTCCAAAACGAAGCATCTATCTTTGCACCATCAATGCTCATATTCCAAATTTGCCACAGTTGAAATGAATGACTCTTGTTTTGAAAAGGCACCCTGCTTCAACAAGTTTTTGTGACTGACCTTTACCCCTGACCTGAAATAGAAAATGTACATCAGATCCATTGCCAAAATCACTGGGAAAATGATGACATCATTCCACTGATCCAGAAAGTATAGAACTTCCGACACAATCCTCTACCTGTAGAAGAGTCAAATACATTCTAAGATGAAGTACCGTTGCCACATCTGCAGTGGAGCTACTAAGTGTACCCTTTCCTGTCTTAACAGGGTACAAAACTGTCTTCGGAACTTGGGAGAAGACTTTTTCGCCTCCCAACTTTCTCTTTCTAATAGAAGAGACGTTATTAGTCTATTTTTGTTCTATCGTTACTTTTATGGTAGCTGCTCGACCGATCTCTAATCTATGGCCTCACAATGTAAAACGTTTGCAACAAATACTCGCCTAACTATAACAACTGCCAACAACATCTCTCACTCTCTATCTGTGCCAAAAACTAAAGGAAAATTCCATGAGCAGAATTTCTTTCTTATAACTGTCCGTCTGTGGAACACAATAATATGTGTCTGCTCCCAGGTTAACTATAACATGCTCATTTTCAAATCTACTGCAAATAAATTTCTCTTCTTAAATATCTAACCCTTATCCTAGATACTCCATCGATCTGTATTTAAATGTTGCCTTTATGCCTTTTATAAATTAATAAAATAAAAAAAAATAATAAAAAACCTGGAAACACCATATCATTTTGTAAGTCACACTTTTAAACCATTGTACATATATTTTAGCCATGTTCTTAACACGTTAAAACGTTTTTTGTTATTTTTTTACTTCACTATTTAAAGTAATTTTAATGTAATTTGAACTGAAGCATGTTAAAGCATTCAGATTTCAAAAGAAACGGTAATCAAAAACTCCCTGAAGACGACTGAAGAAAATCAGTTGAAAATACTTGCAAAAAACAAACAAAAACAAAAAGAAACAAGTAGACAAAAATGATTATGGAACTTTCCTGCACAAATTCGACCGAGAAATAAGAATGGTCATTCGAAAAATGAAAAAAATTACAAAAAGAGATCATTAAGCAAAAACATTTCATGCTATTTAACAATATCTGTTTGAAAAAAAAAAAAAATATATATATATATATATATATATATATATATATATATATATATATATATATATATACTAGCAAAAGTACCCATCGTTGACTGGGTTCAAAAACAGCCTACAGAAAATGGACTCTGATTTATGAAAGTATGATAGGTTATGAAAAGGAAGGGTTGTAAAGAGATAGTTTCGAATTTGAGGGTATCAAAACCAAAGCAAAATATGATGAAAGTAAAAATAAAATAGATAAACCACATAATTTATTATACCATACCTGTTCACACTGAAACACTTATCACAATATTCTGTGGATCTATATTAAAGAACCTTGTTAAACTTTGTGACATATTTCCATTCTATGGAGGTCAGTCGCGAATGAACACCCCATAATTTTATTATACCATATTTCTTCAAACTGAAACATAATTATCAAAGTATACTTACGCAGATAGATATGAAAAGTCTTTATTAAAGTTTGTGCCTATTTCCATTCTATGGAGGCCAGGCACGAACGCAGAACCTACAATTTTATTATACCATCTCTATTTAAGTTAAAACATACTTATCAAAGTATTATTATGTACATCTATATCAAAAACACTTGTAAACGTTTTTTTTTTAAATTTTTTATTTCCATACTTTGTGGACCAAGCGCATATGCAGACCCCACAATTTTAATGAATCCTCATTATGCCAGATCAAACATACCCATTCCTGTGTCTCGATACATCTTCTATCATTATATGTGATCAGTTTTCTATAATAGTCAACCATATAGGAGCCTTTTTGTGACCAGACATACACACAGACATTCAGCTTTATATATATATATATATATATATATATATATATATATATATATATATATGGCACAATCATGTTAACACACCGGTTCTCACCAGATTACCAAAGTTAAGCAACGTTGAACCTGACCAGTATTAGATGAGTGACCATTTGGGGAGACTAGGTGCTGTATGTACCGTGCCAAGTCATAGAAATTTCCAGGTTGGTGTCTGGGGTCACATTAATTCACTGGGAGAGATTCACCTCCAGTCTTTGTTAAGACATGCATCTAGGAAATGGAAACTCTGATATAAAAACCTGCAGTCTACTGTAGATTCTTTCCTGTGGCAGTAATCTGCACCGACAACGGTTAGCAGTAATACCAAAAAGTGTAGTTGGTTCTACACAAATCTTTCACAACTATAAACAAATCATCTGTATGGATTTCCAAGCAACTTAGTTGTTGTGGCAGAAGCTAATACGTCGAAATTGACGGCAGAGTCCATCACATAAACATATATATAAGATAAATCAATATTGTCTAATTTAAGTTTGTAAGGGCTTGATTAAAAAGTTACTTCGTATTATAGGAGATAAAGGTTTTACCAACATAACTTGTTAATTCACCAAGTCATAGAGACATAAGGTCCTAGGTAACATAATGTTGATGCGACGTCTAGCGATAATTCCATTAAGAGCAGAATAAATTATTGAGGTTGTAGAGTACTATGATATATAAATCCTAATTTCGTTACAAAAGAAAAATAATGAAACGAATGGAATGAAGGAAACAAAAACTCAATTGCTGGAATAGATAAACGTGTCGTTTATTTACTGTTGAAAGAATGAATGTTTTAGATATAACACATGTTCATGTCCGCGCGGGTGTAACCATCGTTTGTTGCGGGATTGGTAGTATAGAAGGAAAAAGGAAATGTGTGTTCATCTGACGTTCAGGTCACTATCGTTTGTTCGCGCATGGGAAGAGAAGTGAGTAATGTAGTGTAAATGGAAATGATAGTCCAGCGTGTAGACAAATACAAAGATAGAGGGTTGACATCAGTTAAAATGCGCGCCATTTTAGGTCAGCTATGCGGAGGTGTTCTCTGGCACAAGTTGTAGATAGAGAGAAAAAGAAAGTCAATCCAGGTTATGGAGATAGAAAGCGTATAAAGTGTACGTACTGTTTGTTAGCTTTTTGCCCCACATATAGTAGCAGGTGGTGTGAGGTACGCGGGCGCCGCAAGGCCGGCGGCTGTCCGCCGACCACTCAACTTGGAAGGCGAGTTGGAAAAAGGGCTTGTCACTTGCTTTCATAGGTGTTTCCGGTGGTCTTTTGCGCATGTGTGGATTTCCTTTGAAAGGGAGAGTAACGTTGTCCATGCGTGCATGTATGTGAGTACATGTACGTTAGCGTGTGTGTGTATACACGTGGATGTGAGTGTATGTACGCGAACGTGAATATATGTACGTGTGTGGACGTGGGCGCGTATGTTTGTGTGCGCGTATGTATATGACAAGTAATATAGCTTGAGACGTGAACGCATGTTTTTGTGTGAGACTAGAAAAGGCTCGTGCAATACTCCCCTTCCTAGGAAAAAAAAATATATGCCGTGCATATATATTTATATATATATATATAATTTTTTTTGTAAGTAATGTTTTCGGCAATTGACTTTTCGTCCTGTTTTTTGTTGTGGGTGTGGTTGTTTAAAACAAAATGTCAAAAACGGAGTGTGTTCGTAAAAAAAGTATTTACTTATGTGCGGAAAGGCGTTTACTCTTTTTTTAGGGTGACATTTGTTTGTTTTGTATTGAATTAAACGAACTAGGATTTATTTCGTGAAGAAACAAATGAAAGAAAAGGATACTACACGTGTTTAGTTTGGCATGCGTCTCTCGCTGTTAACTGGTGAAAAGGAAGGTCTATAGTTTGGCGTGTGTCTCTCGTTGTTAGCTGGTGAGAAGGAAAGTTTATTGTTGTAGAGAGAGAGAGTCTGTGTGTGTATGCGTGTTTCGTTCAAACTCATCCATTTCATTTTAAAATAATGGGGTCACCATCGTTTGTAGAGGACTAGGATATATAAATCCTAATCCCGTTACAAAAGAAAAATAATGAAACGAATGGAATGAAGGAAACAAATTGCTGGATAAGATAAACGTGTTGTTTATTTACTGTTGAAAGAATGAATGTTTTAGATATAACACGTGTTCATGTCCGCGCGGGTGTAACCATCGTTTGTTGCAGGATTGGTAGTATAAAAGGAAATGCGTGTTCATCTGACGTTCGGGTCACTATCTTTTTTTCGCGCGTGGGAAGAGAAGTGAGTAATGTAGTGTAAATGGGAATGATAGTCCAGCGTGTAGACAAAGAAAAGTATAGAGGGTTGACATCAGTTAAAATGCGCACCATGTTAGGTCAACTACGCGGAGGTGTTCTCTGGCACAAGTTCTAGATAGAGAGAAAGAGAAAGAAAGTCAATCCAGGTTATGGAGATAGAAAGCGTATAAAGTGTACGTACTGTTTGTTAACTTTTTGTACCACATATAGTAGCAGGTGGTGTGAGGTACGCGGGCGCCGCAAGAGCGGCGGCTGTCCACCAATCACTCAACTCGGAAGGAAAGTTGGAAAAAGGGCTGGAAACAGCTTGTCTCTTGCTTTCATAGGTGTTTCCGGTGGTCTATTTGCGCATGTGTGGATTTCCTTTGAAAGGGGAAGTGACGTTGTCCATGCGTGTGTGTATTTAAGTACATGTGTGTATGTTAGCGTGTGTGTGTATACACGTGAATGTGAGTGTATGTATGCGAACGTGAATATATGTACGTGTGTGGACGTGGGCGCGTATATTTGTGTGCGCGTATGTATATGACAATGTACTGACCAAAGATTTAGGCCACAAAAGCAAAATTAATACTACCATTCCCTTTTGCATTATATTATACCTTCCTTTCCCTACAGTGAAAAAGAGACAATTCTGCTTCTTTGGCCTTCCTCTCGCCGGGTGGTCCTGCTTGCTGACTTGTCCCCCACCGCCTGCTATCGTCCAGAGAGACGAGGGTAGGTGTGGGTGTCCTTTTTAACTACTACAGTCAGAGAGTTCATGCGACTAAGTCCAGTACGCACGCGTTTATAAAAACTGCTACATAATGTATCTTACCAATGTTTCGCAGTGTTAACTTAAAAATAAAATAATCATTCAAGTTAGTATTTGTGTTGTGTCTTATTCATATGAGATAACAGCAACTATTTACAATGGTGACCCCGCCTAAAGAACACTGCACCTCATCAAAAGAACTTTGCACTAAGAAATGAACAACGTAAACTGGACTCGTACCGAAAAGAAATGAAACACACTTTGGAATCTTCAGGAAAATACAAATGATTACTCATTTTCGTCGCAAACGTTTCAAAGAAAACCTTCGACGTAAGTACAACAATACTATATTTCCCCCCTCCTTCCTAGTCAACACACACACACACACACAAAAAAAAGAAAAGATACACACACACACACATATATATATATATATATATATATATATATATATATATATATATATATATATATATATATATATATAAAAGAAAGAAAGGAAGAAAATGGAAGAATCCAGTGTGCAACAAATAAACATAAAAACTCCTGAATTTATGGAAACGGCAGTAAATGGCTGGTTTTCCATTCTGGAAGCCCAATTCCACCTACGCAACATAACAGCTTCAACAATCAAATTTTACGCTGTCATATCATCACTGCCTGCAGAAGTGGTAGCTAAAATACTGATAAATATTTTAGAAGGCAGGAAATATGAGGAACTAAAATGCTCCTTAATTGAGTCCCACGAAAGAACCAAGCCGGAATTGCTCGACAAACTAATGTCAACTAACACTATAACTGGCCGCCCTTCCGCTTATCTTCAAGAGATGCTGTCTATTGCAAAAAGAATAGGTATTGGCGGAGAGATTGTTCTTCATAAATTTTTACAAGCCTTACCCGCAACAATTTCCCCGGTCATTGCCTCACAGAAGGAATTAAACCCATCTCAACTAGGAAAACTAGCGGACGAACTAATGCCCTTGTTAAATAATATAAATGCAACAGCGTTTACCGCTCAGCAATCTCAACATATTTTTTTTTTTTTTTTTTTTTTTACAAAGGCGTCACCACATTATCAAGGCCCAGAGGCCACTCAAGGATAAGGGTTAAAGAGTGTACAGTAGAAATTGGTCAATATAGTAATCATTAGTAATGAAAATTTGGTAAATTTGATAACTTATATGGAACGGCTCATCAAGAACTTATTTACTTTAGACTTGAACACAACCATATTGTAGTCAGCCGGAAAGCAGGAAAACGGAAGACAATTCCACAGGCGTGCAGTTCTAAGAAAGAAGCTTTTTTCATGGAATCTACGTTTAGGTTTAGGCACAGATAAAGAGTGGGGGAAATTATTGATAGTGTTTACAGCTAGACGAGTGTTTCTTGTGAAAGTTTGGCGAGGGGGGACCATAGATTGAAGCTCAGTTGAACACTTTCCATGAAAATAACGATACATCAGAGACAAACTCACAACATCTCTTCTGTGAGATAGAGGTTGCAAGGAGGAGAAAAGGACATCTCCTACGAGGCTACGAAGTCTATTTTGAACTCTATCAAGGCAGGACAAGTCCTTTCTAGCAGCTCCTGCCCAGATGTGGCAACAGTATTCCATCCTTGGACGTACCTGGCTCTTATATAGGTAGAGAATAGCATCAGCAGTGAGATATCTACTGGATCGATAGAAAGATCCCACCATTTTTCCAGCGGCCTTGGCAACAGATTTGATATACGTGTTCCATTTAAGATCAGGAGTAATGGTCAAGCCCAGAAGCTTGTCAAAACTTGAGGCCTCCTGAAGACGAGAGCCATTCATTTCAATTGATGACAAATGTGAATTAGAATGTTGATGATGTAAAGAGAGAAGCTTGGTTTTAGATGCATTAAAAGTAACCAGCCACTCCTTTCCCCATTGTACTACGTGCTCAAGATCAGAGGAGAGAGAATTGGAGAGAACTTGGTCGTTTACTGTCTTAGATGTGCTACCATAAATGGTAGTGTCGTCAGCATAAATGTCTACAAATGATGTAAGGATATGATTTGGAAGATCATTAATGTAGATCAGGAAAAGAGTTGGGCCCAGGATGGATCCCTGAGGGACACCGGCATTAATACTGTGAGCTTCTGATTTTTGCCCCTCAACTACTACTCTTATGAACCTATCAGAGAGAAATGATTTAATAATTGAGAAGACTCTTCCAGCTATACCATAGCTAGCGATCTTATGAAGTAAACCTTTATGCCATACCCTATCAAAGGCTTTAGATATGTCAAGAGCAATTGCCCTAGAAAGATTGCCACCGTCGAGAGATTTGCTAATCCTATGCGATATAACTGTAAGGACATCTGCTGTAGATCTAGCAGAACGGAAACCATATTGAGTGTCACTAAGAAGGTCATTTTTGTTGAGATGTTTGATTACTTCTGTATTTAACACAGATTCTAGCAACTTACTCATGACGCACAGGAGACTTATTGGCCTGTACTGAGAGGGGGATGAGCGATCACCTGAATTCTTAAATACAGGGCATACTGATGAGATTTTCCAGGGAGATGGGAAACTATTCTCCTTAAGACAACGTTTAAACAGTTTTGTAAGTATGGGCGCTAATTCAGGTTGAAGTTTTTTGAGTACTATAATTGGAATACCGTCAGGGCCAGTTGATTTACTCGAATCAAGGTTTTTGATTAGCTTCGCAACATCACATACAGATATACGTATATCACATAGCGTGTTTTCTGATACAGGAGGAAATATTGGGGGTTGGCGGTCTTGGTCGCAAAGGGTAGAATTAGCTGCAAAGTTCTTGACAAAGAGTTTGGCTTTGTCAGATGCTGACGAGATTACCTCAGGTCCATTGATAATAGTTGGGATGGAGCACACGCTTCTGTTCAGGATTCTGTTTGCTATTTGCCAAAACTGGTGGGAACCAAGCCGCTGCTCAGCTACTTTGGACTTAACAGATTCAGCATACAACACTCTTGCGTTCCTTATTACTTTCTTACAATGGTTGCTGGCAGTCCTGAAAACGGCTTTAGTTTCCATACATCTATTACGTTTGAAGCAGTGGAAAAAGTGATTTCTGTGCGCAATGGCAGCAGCACATTCTGGAGAGAACCATGGCTGGCTGTTAGGTTTTTGCTGAAACTTTTTAGAGGGTATGAAATGGTCAATACCTACAATTAACCATTCAGTTAGGTCTAATACTATAGAGGACACATCCTTTTTAAACATGGAATGCAGAGGTAGATCAGATATAAATGTACGGAAGCTATCCCAGTCAGCCTTAGTGTATCGATATACTGTACGATGAAGAGGTACGTCTGGGGACTTATTATATTTCATTTTTATCTTGATTGATACAACAGAGTGGTCGGAAGATCCAAGAGGCGACAGAACAGAAACTGAACATAGTTCAGGGCAAGTTGTGAGAAAAAGGTCTAGTAGGCTCGCATACTGGCCGTCATTATCGGGCACACGGGTAGGTTCCTGAACAATCTGAGTGAGGTCATAGGCAATGGAGAAATCATGACAGAACCTCCCCTCATCATCGGTCTTGTTTGAGTGGGTCAACCATTCGACGTTGTGAACATTGAAGTCTCCACATATGTGAATGTTAGCTGAAGGATAAGTAGAAAGGACTTGGTCAATTTTCTCAGATATGCTTTGAAAGATAGTAACTCTGCTGTTGTGGGGGCGATAGAGAGTAAATATAAATGCAGTAGTGTGAGCTAAAGCAACCCGGAAGCACATATAGGGTAAGTTAGGATCTTCCCTGGAGATGTCCCTCCCACATGGAAAGCTATCTTTAATATAGGCACATATTCCATGCCCATGACGATCTTGGGGGTCAGTTTTAGAAGTTAAGTTAGAGTATCCTGAAATTGCAAACTCATCTAGGGAAATAGCCTGTCCAATGCCAGTTTCACTTAAAAATAAAAGGTCTGGTTTAGTCTCCTGTAATTGGGTTTCAACCTCTGGAAGGTTAGAACGAAGACCCCTGATGTTGGAGAAGGAGACATGGTAGTAGGGGTCTACGTTGGAAGTTGGAGAACCGGGTTTAATCGTGTATTTTTTCTTGAAACTTGTCATGATGAAATTTTGGAATTTGTGGACTAGGTCGACAGATTTACTTAGAGCAGGACAGAGAGGGGAAATTAAGAGAGAAAAAGAAACGAAGAATTTTTTTTTTTTATATTGACAAAAACAAGAGCAACGTTCGGATACCGATAGGTGTTAAACCATTTTTCCCCGAACAAAGGACAAGGATATGTAGAGCACATATTTACTTCGCGGAACAAGCCAGAACCTGCAAACCCTGGTGCAAATGGCCAGGGAAGCGAAACATAAAAATGTTACCAAGCTCACGCCCACCCACACCCACACCAAGTGACTCGGAAAACTAGTTGCGCGAGCCATGTCCGTCCCCTTGAGTTCGCAACTACTACAAGTCAAAGCAAGACTAGGGACAAAAACATTAAACTTTATTGTAGATACAGGCGCAAGTATCTCGATAATACCAGCAGCCATGATAAACGGTGTCACATTACACCCAACACCAGTATCGCTAACCACTGCCAACGGTGAGAAAATAGAATGCCACGGCCAAGCTAACCTCGAAATTGGGATACCATGTTTGAGAAGATCATTTTCCTGGACATTTGTTATCGCAAACGTCACCAATCCCCTCCTCGGACTTGATTTTTTAAATAAATTTGGCCTTACAGTGGACTGCAAAAATAGAACAATTTATGACCCAGTTACTACCACCAAAAAAAAGTTACTGTTAAATTCTGCAGCACCAGTAAATGTGGTCATAAATGAAATAGAACTGCCGGTATTCATAAGAAAAAGCCTGGATAAACACCCAGAAATTATTTCTCCGCACACCAACAAAAACAGTGTGTGGTGTTTATCACAGAATCGACACAGGCAGCCACTCCCCAGTCTTCGCTAAATCCAGACAACTGTCCGCTGAAAAGCTGACGGCGACGAAAGAGGAATTCAAACGTTTGACAAACGAAGGTGTAATAACCCCTTCAGGCAGCGAGTGGTCAAGCCCACTACATCTGGTACCCAAACAAAGTGGAGGCTATCGTTGTTATGGAGACTACCGCGCCTCAAACAGCATCACTAAAAGTGACAGATACCCCATCCCCAATATAAACTCCTTTACGGCTAAACTCGCTGATAAACAGCGATTTTCGAAAATTGATTTGATTTCGGCATATCATCAAATTAAGATGCACCCCGATGATATTCCAAAAACTGCCATAATCTCGCTGGTGGGACTCTATCAATATGAATACATGCCGTTTGGACTAAAAAACGCAGCGGCTACATTTCAAAGATTTATGGACAAAATTTTCCGAGATATCGACTGTGTTTTCATTTATATAGACGACATATTGATCTTCAGTGAAAACGAACAATCCCACAAACAAGATATCGACACAGTTTTTCAAATCTTAGAAAACAACAGCCTAAAAATATCTCTTTCCAAATACATCTTCAATGTGACATCTCTTGACTTCCTAGGATTTAGAATCAATTCAAAAGGAATTACACCAACTGCAAATAAAATTAAAGAAATAGAATCTTTTCCGTGCCCTAAAGATGCAAAAAGCCTACGCAGATTTCTGGGTATGGTAGGATTTTATAGGAAATTAATACCAGGATTTGCGAAATTAGTCTTACCCCTATCTGAGAGAATGAGACTAACACCGAAAGGTTTAATCACCTTAAATACATCGGAAAAAGAAGCCTTCTCTACTATGACAAAAATACTTGGTAACCTAACAGAATTACCCCACCCTCAACCAACGTGTACCCAATATCAACTAGTAACGGACAGCAGCAAAGATGCAGTAGGTGCTGCCTTACATCAAGTCATCGATGGAACCCCAGTACCAATAGGGTTTTTCTCAAAAAAACTCACAGCAACACAGACGAGATATTTCACTTTCGACCGTGAACTTTTAGCAGCATATTTGGCCGTATTACACTTTCGCCACATAATAGAAAGTCGCGAAGTATTGCTTCTGACAGACCATAAATCAATATGCGGTGCATTTCACAGTCTAAAACCTGCAAAATCAGATAGGCAACAAAGACAACTAGCCATCATCACAGAATTAATTTCAGATATTGCCCATGTGAAGGGTGACCAAAATATAGTTGCAGATTGTTTATCTCGCCCAACATTTGCTGTACAAATAGATATGTACGACCTCCCTGCACTCGCAGATGCACAGAAAAGAGACACCGAAATACAGTCCTATCCAGACTTAAAGAAATTCACATTATATGGAAAAGATCAATTTGTGTTATGTGATACATCAACGTCATACCCTAGACCTTTTGTACCATATACACTACGGAAATCTATCTTTGACAGCTTACATTCAGTATCACATCCTGGAATAAAATCATCTATCAAAATGATTAAGGCTAGATTTTACTGGCCACATATGGATAAAACAATTAAAGAATTATGTGCATCATGCACATCTTGTCAACAAGCAAAAATATACAGACATACTAAATCACCAATTCAAACGTTGGAAATACCATCATCAAGATTCCAGACCGTACACATTGATATAGTTGGACCATTACCCCCAGCAAAACGTGCCAACAATCCTTATACAAGCCCATGTCGATATGTTTTAACATGTATAGATCGAACCAGTCGATGGATAGAAGCACAACCTATAGCAGATATTACAGCACAAACTGTAGCAGAAGCTTTTGTTGACACATGGATTACTCGCTTTGGTGTTCCACTGCATGTCATAACTGACAGAGGCACACAATTTGAAAACTATTCCTTGAATTGTCAAAAATTATTGGATTCTATAGATTACGAACGACTTCTTATCATCCGCAATGCAACGGACTTATAGAAAGAGCACATAGAACTATTAAAGCAGCTATAATGGCCCGAAAAGAATCTTGGATTTCAGCTCTACCAATAGTCCTCTTAGGAATTCGAAGTATGCCCAACGACTCTAATTTTTCCCCATTTTATGCGGTCACAGGTACACAAATGTTATTACCACAACTAATGATTGGTACAGAAAATACAGAAATAATTACACAAAATTTTACAAGAGAACTACACAAAACTATGGAAAAATTTGATCTGACAGACTTTTCAAACAGAGATAAATCAACAAAGAAAACGTACGTACCAAATCAACTTCAAACCTGTGATAAAGTTTGGATTAGGATAGACCGCGTTCGAAAACCATTAGAAGCACCCTATTCAGGTCCTTACATTGTACTCGAACGAACACCGAAATATTTCCTAATAGAACCGAACCCAAACACGCATACACAAGTTTCAATAGACCGTTTGAAACCTTACATTAAAAACAAGCAAAAATGTACGCAAAATACAACTATCAACAAAAATAAAAACAACGTCATTTTACTACCCGAAAAAGTGCAGGAACATGAGATAAAAACAAGAACTTCAAGTAGGAGAGTTACATGGAAAAAAGATACTGAATACATTTATTATTAAAAATTTCTTTTTAAAATAAATAAATAAAATAAATAAAAATATACATATATACATGTATATATATATATATATATATATATATATATATATATATATATATATATATATATATATATATGAGCACTCCGTCTACTGGCAGGGTACCTCTCTGTACTGACCAAAGATTTAGGCCACAAAAGCAAAATTAATACTACCATTCCCTTTTGCATTATATTATACCTTCCTTTCCCTACAGTGAAAAAGAGACAATTCTGATTCTTTGGTCTTCCTCTCGCCGGGGGGTCCTGCTTGCTGACTCGTCCCCCACCGCCTGCTATCGTCCAGAGAGACGAGGGTAGGTGTGGGTGTCCTTTTTAACTACTACAGTCAGAGAGTTCATGCGACTACGTCCAGTACGCACGCGTTTATAAAAA
>NC_136517.1:36061449-36203949 GCF_053919585.1 Euprymna scolopes
ATCCTGAAAAGATCTCTTGGTTGGACTCACTAAAATAGGGGTAAATGTCAGACATCTGGTTGGATGTCCCATCCCCTAGAAGAAAAAGTTTAAGAAAAATGAAAACAAAAAGAGAAATACGCAAAATATTTCTGAGCAACGTCGTCGGCATTCCCCGGTAAGGGCGCTTCCAGACGATTAGTAATAAACTAACCCCTTCTCAAAGAGAGAAATTAAAGCCTGTGAGGATGGACCTCCTAGAATTGCACAGAACTAAACTCCTACCACAAAATCAACAGGACCAGGATAATTACAGAAATGGTCTAATCTCTGTTGATTTTGGTGGCTCCCAATAAAAACCCCCCGCCGTTAATTCTATGATTTTTAGCATGAATATTTTAGTAATATATTCGAATAAATAGCAAGCGCGGACACTGGGGATGCATATTTTTTTCTTCCTGTAATTTTTCAAGGAGAGTACAATAGTTTCATAATAAATAAACATATAGAAATATGTAAACATGCTTCACTTTATATATAGATATCTATTGTTCAAATAAATTCAATCGATAGACATTTTCAAATATGAATACTTATTTTAAAAGCCAAAATAAAAACAACATATGGAGATGCCGGGGATCGAACCCGGGGCCTTTCGCATGCAAAGCGAACGCTCTACCACTGAGCTACATCCCCACGAGACACCTCTTCAGGAAATCTATTCTATCCTACTCTTAATAATGTATTTATAAAATCAGTATTTAATTATACATAGTTGCTTGACGACTGTGTAAAGTGGCAATCAATCCGACAAAGTAGCCGTTGGCATGGCAGCTACAGACTTTCTTTTGTCAGGAATGAGATCAAGCATTATCTCCTCCTCCGAGAATGAGGGGTAGGTTGGTTTATTGCCGCTAGTCACCTAAAGTGTCCCTATCGAAAAATGCCAACGGGTCAGTGGCTATTTATAAACTCAACCTGAGTGCTCTATCGGCAGAAGTGGGGGAAGGTCACAATCCCTTTCCCGGTGTACCACAGTTGGCTTCAGTGGAAAACCAAAAATATAAATAGCTGTTACTTATCTGAATTTAATTATAAAATATGTAAATTCGGAAGCAATGAAAAGAGTATATACTAGTTTAGCGGCACGGATACGTTAGATACGTTAAAAGGAAAGAAAAGTATGGGATAAAAAATGATTCAAATATTATTCATTGCTAACAATGAAGAGAAAAAAACTTATTTGTGGAGACGCCGGGGATTGAACCCGGGACCTTTCACATGCGAAGCGAACGCTCTACCACTGAGCTACGTCCCCAGCTGCTCTATAGGCGAAGAGATAGGTCAAATAAATATAAAATATAATACGATACCAAATATTTTTGGTGTTTTTTTTTTCTATTAGATAAGAGATTATAAACATTAGGAGTAGATTCAAAATTAAACTAATAGAACGGCATAAGAGATATACGAATAAAAGAAGGAAATACCTGGAAATGATGGAAGGAAAAAAAGAATGAAAGAAATAAAGAAAAAATAACGAAAAAAAAAATAGAATGAACGAAAGAATAGAAAGAATGAAATGAAAGAAAGAAAGGAATAAATCACAGGAAAGACAGAAAGAAAGGAATAGATCAAAGAAAAGACAGAAAGCAAGTCTGAACAAAAGAAAAGAAAGAAAAGAATAAAAGAAAAAAGAATGAATGAAAGAAAGAGAAAAAATGACCTGCTGTGTCGGTACACCAAATGAATAAATAAATAAATAAATAAATAAAAACATGTTTAATCATTGTACATCTTAGCCTTTAGTATGCTGACACTCCTAGCAAGACCGTATGTTTAATACTTGAGTATCATACTCCGTGTGATAGAAATCAACACGCTTTCTTTCTTTCTGCGCATATCGTCATTCAACCCAGCCAATCAAATCTCACCAAAGCATTGTACCAGCACCAGTCCCAAATACACTTTAAAACGAGTGCCCATTTTCACTCTGTGCCTTTGCCCCTAGCATCGACTTCTGCGTTGCTGCCGACTGCACCTCGCCCTATGAACCGTTGTCAGTTGTTATGACATTCTTTCTCCAGATCTGACTCTTGTGCAACCCCTACTCTAGCTCGTGTTCCAGCTTGCCTCTCAAGCTCACTCCATCTGATTCTGCAGCTCATTTGATTCAGCACCTGTTTCATCTCACTCTCTCCTGTTACTTGTTTCAAAAGCTCATGTCCTGTCTTTTCTAGGTTGCTCATTCCTGTTAATCCATCCCTTCCTGTAGTTTAAGTCCCAGTTTCTCCGTTCTTGTCAATTAAGACTGTTCCTGCTATTAAGGTTCTAGAAATAACCGTTCCTGTAGATTCAGTTTTTTTTTTCTTCTTCTGTTGTCCAGCTTTCTCATCTCTACTGCTGTTCAGGTACATCATATCGTGTCCTTCCAGAAGCATCATCAATCATATTTCTTCCGTTCTTCTCCGTTATTTCCTTTTAATCTCAGGGAGGCCTTGAGCAAAGCACTCGCCTACATTGACCTGAACAAACGCACCGAGATATATACCGATGCAAAGCTTGCAAGCATCTATCTTTACCGCGCTGTCACAAAATGGAAGAGCAGCACAATTTGCAAGACGGGCACTATCCACAGTTGAACACAGATATTCACAAACAGGATGTGAAGTACTCTCTATCACATGGGCGTGTAAACACTTTTAATAAGATACTGAATTGTACCCACTAATGAAATATATTTAAGAACACAAAAAAGAACGGCACACTTCTTTTAACAATAACAAATGAATAGAATTTATTTGCAGCGGGAAGTTGAAAATAGGACTGTGATAGATGCAGGAAGAAGAATGAAGGTTTTCTTAAGGTGTGGGAGCCTTTCCTAGTCTCACACCAAAACACGCGTTCACATCTCAAGCTATATTACTTGTCATATATGTGTCATTATCGAGGATGTCATATATATATATATATATATATATATATATATATATATATATATATATATATATATATATATATATATATATATATATATATATATATATATATATATATATATATATATATATATATATATATAGAAAGAAATAGATATTAATTCATTTAACTTGTCTATTTCATTCTGATCAGGTGGGGACGTAGCTCAGTGGTAGAGCGTTCGCTTCGCATGTGAAAGGCCCCGGGTTCAATCCCCGGCGTCTCCACAAGTCATGTGCATTTTTTTGGTACAATATCCGGGTAATTGATCATCGCATATTTTTTGCTTTCTCCTTTTCTAACATACCAGTGTAGTCGAAAGTGACGATGCACATTCTATTTGCTTCCAAATTTACATATTTATAACTTTAGGCCAAATAAGTATTAATAAATTATGATTGTCTTGTAGCAACCCCCCACTAAAGTCTTTCCTCGACGCGGTTCGTTTGCTTGTTACATGATCCTGGGTGCTCAAAAAGAAGCTAAAATCTCGACTTCAGTTTGACGATTTCGAATCGTGTGATCGGCTGAACAATCACCCTTCGTACTAATGATTTTCGGTAAAAAAAAAAAAAAAAAAAAAGATAACACATATGTGTATGTGAATAAGAATTCAATAATATTTTTTCGCAATATATATATATATATATATATATATATATATATATATATATATCATTAGTAAATTCGAGTTTCGCCCTTATTTGGGCTCATCAGTTAGACACATCCGAACTCAGGATTCGAAACCCAAGCCTGAGAACACTGAGGCTCGGATTTCGAATCCTAAGTTCGGATGTGTTTAACTGATGTGCCCAAATGAGGGTGAAACTCGACTCTTGGACTTCCGGTTCGTTGACTGTCATGGCTCTTGTGTGCTGCGCTGCGACGTTGTTTGGTTGTGGAATTTATTATATATAATCTCTCACATTCTGAATATATATACACACACACACACACACACACACGATTATTTAATTTTATGCTATGGAATTTAGAGGTAAAACCTTTCTTAGTCCTAAAGAGAAAAAGAAACATTTGAATGTGAAACAAAATTAAATGTGTATATATCCGCGTCAGATTATAAATAATAATTTTACGCAGGTGTATGGTTTAATTGCGACCCATAGTTTGTTTAGACGAAAAGCTGTATGTGTATATATGCATGTGGTGTGGTGTGCGGACTTGGTCACCATGAATCGATTGTTTGAATGTGTTCGGGTGCTTAGCGTTAAGTTTTATTGTGATAGCATAGGTGTATCAGAAATTTTGTAGGAATTTTTGACACCTCTAACACGAAACTGCGAATAAAATATAAAAAAAACTCGTAATTTCTCTTTTAAAAGTGGGTTGTTTATTTTCTTTATGGATTATATTTCCAAAATAAACTATTAAAGTTGTATAAAAAGTAATAGAAATATTATTTTTTTATTTAAAAAAAACAGTAATTAAATTAATTGAATTTTACGAGTTCAGTATTTTTCAATTTTTAAACTTTAAAAATCTATCAAAATTTTTCTATTGATTCTATTTTTACGATATTTTCAGGGTCAATGTGAAATTTTATGCTCTTTCCAATAAACCGAATATAATATTTTAGACAAACGTGTTTTTTTTTTTTTTTATTATTCACGGCCCCCTATTTTGAAATGTCTATTAAAAAGTAAATAATTAATTTATGTGCCAAAGTTTTATATATCACAAATTGAAGATAAAAGATCAATAAATAATATATTCTAATTTAAAACACAAAAAAAGAGCAGTTTTTTGGAAATTTACCTGTAAAGTCCGCAGTTTAAAACCTTTAAAAAAAACAAAAAAAAAAAACACGTTGTTTGTATTTTTTTTTTTTAATGAAACCTTGGTCCTTGCCCCTTTAATTGAAAAAAAAAAGGGGGTCGAATTACATTTTTCGAGTAGTTATAAGCTTGGACAGACAGGGGGTCGAATTATTCAATATTTTTCACGAAGTTTCTGACACACATGTCATGATATGTCTAACCTAATTGGCTATGGGGAGAAAAAAGAAGTGGATGTCAAAATATAACCTGTCTAGCATCCGTTATTTATGAATGAATAAATTTTATCCTGTCTTTGCGTATCCCGGAATTGACTAAATAATAGAATAAAGAAAAAAGAATTAATTACTACTACTACTACTACTACTACTACTACTACTACTACTACTAATAATAATAATAATAATAATAATAATAATAATAATACTAATAATAATAATAATAATAATAGTAATAATAGTAATAGTAATAATAATAATAATAATAATAATAGTAATAATAATAATAATAATAATAATAATAATAATAATAATAATAATAATAAAAAATAAAAAAAAAATAGATGGTACTTGTACAGTTTAATCCAGACATTAAAAAAATGGAAATACCGAAAAAAGTTTATATTATACGTATCCGTGATGGAATGAAATTTTCTGAAAAAGAAATTCCCTTAATTTCATCAAGTAGTTTTTCATTTTTATTTATTTATTTATTTATTTTTTTTTACAGCGAAAAAAAAAAAATTCATGATACCGAGCAAAACGTTCGATATTTAGGAAGAAAAGATAGTATTAAATATGGGAAGGGAGTGTCCGCGCTTTAAAGTGAGTTATCCCTCCGTGGCGTGTTCAACAAATTCAAAGATGTCTGCCTTCAACGTGTTGTCATAAAAACGTGTTTTTCCGCTGTGAACCCCCCCCCCCCAAAAAAAAAAAACAAAGAAAACTACTCGATCAAATTAAGTGAAAAAAAATATTTTTCGGAGATCTTCAGTCCAAAACGGATATGTACAATATAACCTTTTTTTTTCGATATTTTCATTTTTTTAATGTCTTGATTAAACTGTACAAGTACCAAATAAATAAAAATATCAACGTTTAAAAAATTATAAGCATGTCATGTGATACTCCCTCGTTGTAACCGTGGTCTTCATAAAGTAAGGAGCTTTGTGCGATTATACGATTGTGCAATTGTTTATCTGCTAAGCATCAATTTCTGTGACGTCAGCAGAAAAAAAAACCAAGATTCAATGGAATGTCATTCTTTTTACAAAGGCCACGAACTTCTTTTTACGAAGGCCATCTTCAACATTACGCAAATTAAGAAGCTTGACGAAGTTCAGCTGGTTTGCAGCTAAAACAGAAATATGTCTGCAAATGTGGAGTCAAATTACATGTGTATGAACAAAATTGTATTACCAATAAACTGTTCCATTCATAATTAAGTGCTTCCTTGTTGTTTTCTTCCCTCTCCACCTTTTTCACCTTTTTTACACATCAAATTTTTTATTTTTATTTATTTATTTAATGCGTGTGTTGTGAGAAATTCCATTTACATTCGCCACCTTTTTTGTTTAGGCCGCCCACGCAGTTTGGTGGTCGGCCGTGATTGGTTAATTTTGAATGAGTCAAGTGAATTGCTTGGCGCCCTTTTTGTATCATGCTTTTATTTTTCAGTCCAAGCAGAAACTCGGCAAGGGATGGATTCAGCAGCTTCCACATGTGAAGGGAGCTACGTCAATTTCTTCAGGTTGTATCATCAAACTGCTGGTGAACAAAGGATCACATCTCTACAAGCAGAGACACTTTTATATTGCTGAAATTATCCTAATTACAGGATGACATTAATGAACATTTCTTCATGTTTTATTTACCAAATATTGGATCTTATCTCAATTCAACTAGAGTCCCAAGTGACTTGCATTACACCTAATTATAGGTGCCAACATTCCCGCCGAGTCCACCATGAATATACATGGATCCTTTCGAGGAATAAAGAACTACCACTCCATCAATAGGAGTTCATACTACTGGCTCTATGCTATAGATGCAAAACTGGCCACCGTTTTGCAAATGGACAATACTATAACCAATAAACTTTCATTGCTGTTACTTTTGAATAAATTTTGAGTTTGAAAGGTATGGCTTTTGTATTTGTGGATTCTTTTGCTTCTGCAGGGAGTAAATTGGGATGTGAGAAATAATGTCTTACAGTGTGTGTGTGTGTGTGTGTGTGTGTGTGTGTGTGTACAGTTAATTACCTATCGGGAGAATTCCCGGGATTTTTTAAAGGTCTTTTATTTTATTAAAATATTTTGGATTTTAGAGGGAAGATCAGCTTCCTATATAAATTTAACATAAATTGATCACCTACTTTATGACCGTCACCATTTTTTTTTTCTTTTTCTGTTTACAATTAACGTCGCTAGAGAATTTAATTTTTATTTTGTTTTGTATTGTCTTCCAAAACAGTTTATATTTTAAAGGGATCAGTTTCCTATATAAGTTAATGTAAACTGGTCATCCACGTTATAACCTTTGTTCTGCATGAAAGGAAAAAGTGTAATCAAATGTAAATTATTTATTTATTTATTTATTTTTATTATTTATTAATTTATTTATTTATTTATTTATTTATTTACAAAAGTCAAATTAACCATTTTTTTACGATAGTAAATTAACAAAATTGGGTAAAATTCGCAAATCTGTTGAAAAGGCAATTCTTTTAAATTTGTATAAAATATTTTAGGTTTTATAATGGGGAATCACTTTCCTATATAATTTTAACGTAAAATGATCACCCTCTTTCTGATCATCACTAATTTGACAATTGTTTTTCTGCGTACAATTTGCTTTAGTATTTTTTCATATATTTAAAAAAAAAAATGTTAATGCATTGCCCGTAGAGACTATACAAGTCAGGTGAGCATTAATGATTTGAACTTGTTCATCTGTTTCTGCTGCATGCGTAAACTAGTGCGTTGGAGGTTCATTGTAGAAATAATTATATATATAAAAAAAAAAAACTTATGTCAATTTTTTTTAGGCGGGGGGGGGGGTCGCTCCAGACAAGACATGTAGCCACTTGATGTAAGAAGCTAAAAATAGAAATACTACTTTAAGGTTAAAAACCATTCCATCTAACACTTATCGCTAAGTGTTAGATGGAATAGATTCTGACTCAGAAAAGAGCAATTCTTCCCTCTTTGTCAGAAACATTGCTCATAGAATTTGCTCGCTGGTTGGTGTATGACATCGCCCTAGCAAGTGTAAAATCCTACTTGTGACACATTCACTTGGGTTCTTAATGTTGAGAAGATATGGGCATATATCCCATAATGGGATTTTGCTGTGGTTTGCTTGATTTGTGTTAGTCGTTAGACTTTCTTGCATGTGGTGTGGTGGCTGCAGGGTACTCGCATCACATGCAAATGACTTGAGTTTTGAATCCTGATGAACCAAAAGAGGGCAAGATTCAAATCTAGGATTTCGAGTCTACAGCTTTCGGAGATGTGACGTTGTCTGATTGTGAAAATAATTATATATATATATATATATATATATATATATATATATATACTAGCAAAAGTACCTGTCGTTGACTGGGTTCAAAAACAGCTTACAGAAAATGGACTCTGATTTAGGAAAGTATGATAGGTTATGAAAAGGAAGGGTTGTAAATTTGAATTGAATTTGGGGGTATCAAAATCAAAGCAAAATATGATGAAAGTAAAAATAAAATAGATAAACCCCATAATTTATTATACCATACCTGTTCACACTGAAACACTTATCACAATATTTTGTGAATCTATATTAAAAAACCTTGTTAAACTTTGTGACATGTTTCCATTCTATAGAGGTCAGGTGCGAACGAACACTCTATAATTTTATTATACCATATTTCTTCAAACTGAAATATAATTATCAAAGTATACTTACGCAGATAGATATGAAAAGTCTTTATTAAAGTTTGTGCCTATTTCTATTCTATGGAGGCCAGGTGCAAACGCAGACCCCACAATTTTATTATACCATCCCTATTTAAGTTAAAACATACTTATCAAAGTATTCTCATGTACATCTATATCAAAAACAATTGTAAACGTTTTTTTTTAATTTTTTATTTCCATACTTTGTGAACTAGGCGCTAACGCAAATCCCACATTTTTAATGAACCACCGTTCTGCCAGATCAAACATACCCATTTCTGTGTCTCGATACATCTTCTATCATTATATGTAATCAGTTTTTTAAAATAGTCAACCATATAGGAGCCTATTCGTGACCAGACACACACACACACACACACACACACACACACACATTCAGCTATATATATATATATATATATATATATATATATATATATATATATATATATAGCCTTTGAGACTTTACACGAGCGGTCGCCACAGTCAATTGAAAATTTCTTGGGGCAACTAAAAGTCGTAAATCACTCGCCCGCCAGTCGATAAAATTTCTTTACATAAAGAAATGGAAAAAACTCATTTATTTTACGACTGTCAAATATGCGATGACTTAGAATGGCTGTGAGACCGTTGGAATATCGTATTGAAAAAAGAGTGGTCACGCTAAAAGTCAACAGGAGCTCAAATTTACACATTCACCTTCATTTAGCTCTGATTTTGAAATTCATTTGGAAAAAAATTCTTCGACGCTACAACTACATACACTTCATGCTTACAAAAGTAAAGACGAACATTTGAAAGAGGAAAAAAACACATCGTCCCGTCAAGCTCGCACCGAATATTAAATTATACAAGTAAGTAATCATATTTTTCTCAATTATATAAATTCAGATATTTGCATGCTCTTTTTTGCGCAATTTTCAAAAAATCATCGATACCCAATTTTAAAAATAATATTCTAAATTTTAGAATGTTGTTCCGAGGTGAATTCTTTGTGTTAATAGAAACAAAAAAGACCAATTTCTGTTCTATATATATTCTGTTCTATATATATCTAAGTTTTTTTTTCCCATAAATTTAAAGAAAAATTGACCGTTTAAATTTTAAAAAGATATTAAACCATGCCGATTTTCTAAGAAATCTAGTTAATTTGAGCTAAATGGGTTTGTTTTTTTTTAATATTGGAGATTTCGGGTCACGGAGATCTCATACCAGGAGATTTCAGTCCACAATCGTGAATACCCGGAGATTTCGTAACACTTTTTTTCAACACCCACGGTTTAGGCTAGGTATTTTAATTTTTGTATGAAATTTTACGACATAATTTGGGTATGAGAAGAATAGTTTGTTGATATTTTTATTAAGAATAAAGAAGGAAAAAAACTTTAATTGAATGATTTTTCGGCCAACATATTTTTCAACACCTACGGTTTAGATCCTTTGCAACATCCATGAGTGTTGAAAAAATGTGTTGGCCGAAAAATCATTCAATTAAATTTTTTTCTTCTTCTTTATTCTCCTGGTACGAGATCTCCGTTGCCTGAAATCTCCGCCCACAATTTTTTTTTTATACACGTGTGGATTTTTAAAGAAAGAAGATTTTTGTAATTCTGGCTATCTGTAATGTACATTTTCAACCAAATTTAAAAAGTATCGATGCGGTGATTTTGTTTTCTTTCTTTCACTTTTTGTCTCTTTATGTATTTTTTTCAAATTGACACAACGTGTACTTATAATGATTTAAACTCTTCGAAATTATATCAAAGATGATTATAATAATTTCTTGATTTGTTGTAAAATTATTTACTATTATTGACTGAAGCAAAGACATAAAGTCGGACGAGTAAAAAGATTTTGGGGCGAGTAAATTTTCCCTCACACTCGACTGGCGGTCGAGTGATTTTTTTTTTTTCAAATCTCAAAGGCTGTATATATATATATATATATATATATATATATATATATATATATATATATATATATATATATTATTGATATAGATCAGGGTTGTCCAAAGCCTAGCCCGTGGGCCGCATGCGGCCCACGGCCCGCGGCCTCCTTCAATGCGGCCCGCAGCCTCTTCTAGAAAACTTTTAAAAATTAGTATTATTTAGACATCTATTGAGTTATTTCGAAAAAAGTTGTTTTTTACTAAACTTTATTTGAGCTTGAATTGGAATAATTCAACTCAAACACCTTCATTCCGTACTGTATACAGAATTTTAATAGTTGTAGTACACCATCATAAGCATACAATTGTTATAAATTGTGCTTTTCATTTTGATGAAATAATAAACATTTATTATTATTATTCTTTATAATTTCAGTTTTACTTAATCCTCCATTACATTCTGTTCTATTTTTTCTTTTCAGACTTAGTGCCACATTTTTTACGATGGCTCAGAAAAGAAAAATCTCTGATGAAAAGTGTCAATTCAAGGATAGTTGGGAATTGAGGTTTCTGGTGAAAGAACAAAGTGGTCGAGTTTTATGTTTAATTTGGAATGAAATGATATCTGTTATGAAAGAGTACAATGTACAACGACACTACAGCACTCTTCATGTCACTGGCTATGATAAATACACTGGTGAGGCGCGGCGACCCCTACTCAATGATCTCAAATCAGACCTGCGTAAGCGTCAAGAAAAGATGTTTCAATTAGTGAAGCTTTCGTCTTCTATAACCATAGCCTCTTATGATGTATCACTTTTAATGGCTAAATCCAAAAAGGCATTCTCTGACGGTGATCTCATTAAGCGATGTGCAATAGCTATGGGAAAGGCCATGGGCTTTAACGATGCAGCTCTTGGGTTTGAAAAAATTCCACTCTCGCATCAAACTGTTGCTAGACGTGTTGAAGAGCTTAGCAATTTCGTTCAGCAATTTTGTGTTTATTTTTCTTTCGCTCTTGATAAAAGCACAGATATAAGGGATGTCAGCCAGTTGCTTGTCTTTGTTAGAAGTATTGACTCACAGTTTAATGTCAGTGAGGAGTTACTCAGCTTACTCACACTTTTTACCACTACAAAAGGATCTGATATTTATGAAGCACTGAATTCTTTAGTGAGCAAGTATGGTGGATTTCAGAAATGCTCTTGCATCGTTACAGATGGTGCCAAATCAATGACTGGAGCTAAAAGAGGGGTTATAGCGTACTTGAGAGATGCTGGAGTCGACTGCCCAATGTTCCATTGCATTATTCATCAAGAATCGTTATCTAGTCGCTGTATACGTTTATCTGATGTAATGCAGCATGTAATGTATCTGATGTAATGCAGCTGTATACGTTTATCTGATGTAATGCAGCATGTAATGTATCTGATGTAATGCAGCATGTAATGTATCTGATGTAATGCAGCTGTATACGTTTATCTGATGTAATGCAGCATGTAATTAGAATTATTCATTTCATTAGAGGCGGTAATAAAGCACTGAGGCATCGTCTATTTGTTGATTTCTTGAAAGATTTGGATACAGAATTTTCTGACGTTTCACTCCATTCTACTGTTCGTTGGCTTAGTGCTGGGAAATGTCTGCAGCAGTTCTTCAGTTTGCGTAATGAGATTCTAAACTTTTTAGAAGAACTGAATGCAGACACTGATGGATTTAAAGGTTTATTGCAAGACGTCAACTTTCTGAAAGGTCTAGCATTCCTCACGGATATTACTCAGCATCTGAATAAGCTCAATTTAAGTTTACAGGGTAGGAATCAAACAATTGTTTCTCTGTATGGTTTCATAGATGGCTTCCGCAAAAAATTAAGTCTCTTCAAAAGTAATCTGCAAAGTAACATTCTCATTCACTTTCCAAGTTGTGATGTTATTTCTAAAGAAATAGAGGACAATAACTTCTGCTGCTTTGTTGAAACTCTTGATACCCTGATTGAAGACTTCAACAAGCGATTTCAAGATTTCCAGCACCTTGAGAAAAACTTCAATGTATTCAATGCTCCGCTGACTATAACTATATCAGAAGCCGATGAAGATTTGCAGCTTGAATTGTGTGACTTGCAAAGTGACCAGTTTTTATTAAGCAAAGCTACACTGCCAATCACTCAATTTTGGCCTCTTCTTTCTGAAGAGCATTATCCTAATTTACGCCGTTTTGGATTGCACTTGCTGTCAATGTTTGGCAGTACCTACCTTTGTGAAGCAGCATTTTCTGCAATGAAGTCGATTAAATCCAAAGAGAGGAATCTACTTAATCAAACATCTCTCGAAGCCTGCCTTCGTTTAACCTTAACCTCAGTTGACATTGACACAAAGGAGTTGGCTTCCAAAATGCAGGCACACCCATCTCACTGAATTTTAAGTAAACTTAACTTTTTTACGTGCTTCCTTAAAAATTTTTTACAAATAAATTTATAGTTTATTCTTAAATTCTTAACTTTATATATATATATATATATATATATATATATATATATATATATATATGAGATGAGTATTAGTTATTAATTTATTTATTGCGGACTATTATCTTCATCTTTCTTAGATGTTGTTTCAAAACTTTCGGATAACTATTCGTCTGGCCTTCGTCAAGTAGTAACCGCGATGGGCTCTGAATCTTCTGAATGCATTCTCAGCAATTGCTGCCATCCATAGTTGTTGTCGTCTCACCACATTTTGAAACAACAACTAAGAAAGATGAGAATAATAGTCTGCAATAAATAAATTAATAAATAATACTCATCTCAATAACGAATTCCAATTAAATAATATATATACCATTCAGTACAGACCCGACCATGGAAGATCAGATAATGAATAAACGTGGATTTATAAGACCAAAACATCCAATCTTGATCGCCCTTCGGGGCCTGTGGCATAGTGGATAGACATTGAATCTCTACGGTTCCAGGTGAGAATTGTCTGAAGATAGCGGTTTCAATCCTACCCAAAGCCGGCCAGAGGCTTACTTGGCCAAAAACATGGTGAGACGACAACAACTATGGATGGCAGTAATTGCTGAGAATGCAGTTAGGAGATTCGGAGTTCCTATCCCGTCACAGCTACCACCTGATGAAGTCCAGAGGAATAGTTGGCCGAAATGTTTTGAAACAACATCTAAGAAAGATGCAATAAATAAATTAATATTTATTTGTTATATATTTGAATTTTTAACCTTTTTTTTCATTTATTGGCTTCTCTGCTTAATTCCCCTTTTTTCTTGCTTGATTAAAAACTAAATTTGGGATAAAGGGGGTAGGGTTTAGGATTTAGGTTAGGGTTAGTTCGTCCAATCGATAAAATCCCCTTTTTGGCAAAGTAAGAGTGTAGGGTTTAAGATTTAGGTTAGGGTTAGTTCCTCCAATCGATAAAATCCCCTTTTTTTAGGAGTAAGGGGGTAGTGTTTAGGATTTAGGTTAAGGTTAGTTCCTCCAATCGATAAAATCCCCTTTTTGGGGAAGTAAGAGTGTAGGGTTTATGATTTAGGTTAGGGTTAGTTCCTCCAATCGATAAAATCCCCTTTTTCGGGGAGTAAGAGAGTGGGGTTTAGGATTTAGGTTAGGGTTAGTTCCTCCAATCGATAAAATCCCCTTTTTTGGGGAGTAAGGGTGGTAGTGTTTAGGATTTAGGTTAGGGTTAGTTCGTCCAATCGATAAAATCCTCTTTTTTCTTGCATGATTAAAAACTAAATTTGGGAAGAGGGGGTTCGGGTTTAGGCTAGGATTAGTTCCTCCAATCGGTAATGGTATATCTTGAGCCCACCCCACCCCACATTCTCTTCTTCAGATTTTTTTTTTTTTGTGACCATGTCCTGCACCTCATTTCAAATGTTATCATTTTTTTCTGTTGACAGTATTCTACAACTTACTCCGGCATCTGTGCTAACTTGTCCAGCAAAGTTAAAATAGTTGCCACATGCTGCTCCATAATTTAAAATTAATAACTAAAAAGTTTGGGTTTTTTTCCTTTTCTTTCAATTTATCAAAAGGTGTCTGTTTGATTTCTTATACGTTAAGCGCATTCGTTGTCACATTTGTTGTCGGCATATTCCGACGGTTTGCGTAAGTTTCCAATTCAGCACTTCTGGACATTTACAGGAACCCAGTTCACAATATGCACCCGGACAAAAAAGTTATATACCTTTAAAGTTTAGCTAAATACTGATTTTAAGCAAAGTAGCCATCTTTGTTTAAACTTCTTTACATTAACTAAAGATGACTACTTTGTTCAGAATCGATATTTATGCAAACTCAGGTATTGTTCTGTTTACTCCTAGGTTTATAACTTCTATTAACTCTACCGTGCTAGAAAATTACTTGAGAGTATCCTGTACCTATACAAAGCCATCGTTCGCCCACGCAGGGAGTATTGTTATCATATCTAAGCTGTTATACCTACCACTCACTCCTCGCTGTTAGACAGTGCTCAAAAAGAGCCTCTTTTTTTTTTTTTTTTTTTTTTTTACACAGTGATCACCACTTATCAAGGCCCGGAAGCCACTCAGGGATAAGGGTTATTGCAAGTACATTACGTTAGTGTGGAGATTTGATGAAGTGTTTAATTAAGGGGGCGGTTCATTAGGAATTTGTTTACATTGGACTTGAAGACATCCAAGTTCTAATCTAATAGGTCCTATCAACAAAACTCCAACGCCTGCCCCATCACTTCAGCGCTGCATTGCTGTGCCTGTTTTACAAGTATTTTAATGGAATGCGCTCTGGTGAACTCATAGCACTTGTGCCTCTTGACGTACATGCACGCAACAACCCCATCTATCATCTTGTCACATAGTCTCCTACTAGACATGGTCCCAAATAGTATATCCAAGTGGCAATATGCCTTTTTGGGGTTGAACAATTATATATAATTATATATATTTTTAGAGGTCATAAATATGTAGCTAAACCCAAATAAACTGTTTTTGACTAATTTTCCTTTTAAATAATCTATGTTGATAATGGTAATGATTACTAGGGCTATGACAACAGCATATTCTTTTCATTGTTTTGACTTTCAAGTATATATCCGACACAGTTAGACACAATTAATTAACTGAGGGCCACATCACTCTACATAAAAGCATATAAGATATCAACGGATACACACCCGAGAGTCCAAAACAATGAAAATAATATGCTGCTGTCCTAGCCCTAATCATTACCTACATTTTATTTGATTGTTCTTAACTCGGTGTTTGTGTGTGTGTGCGTGTGTGTGCACATGTGAGTGTGCGTGTGTGTGTGTGTGTGCGTGTTTTTTTGTTTGTTACATTATAACACGACGGATAGAATTTATATTCAAAAGGAAGTAACCATAAAACAATCTCGCTTATATTAGATCACAAACATCATAACTGAAGATTTTACTGTTTGCATTGGTTTCCTTGGTATTGTTTTTCTAGCCAGAATTCTTTCTAGAAAGACATCAGGTATTAATGGAAGGGACCACGTTAAAGTTGCCAGCATCTTAAGTGAAAGTGCTTTTTGTGGAACTAAATGGATTCGAACTTGGAACACCCAGGGCGTCATTCCGTGTCGTTAACCACTTGACTACAGTCACCTCCCTTATATCAGACTAGCCTGGGTGCCCGGCATTGCTGGGGTGTTTGGAGTTGTATGTTGAGCAAAAAAAAAAAGTTGTAGTAGGCAGGCAAGCTTGAACCCGTGATGCGAAGTGGAAAAGAAAGTGGAGGTGTGTGTAAGGGTTTTGATTAAGCAAAAAAATGGAAAAATTGCAAGCGCAAAGAAAAATTTTTTTTAAATAGTAGTAAGCAGGCTTGAACCCGTAACATGCCAGAGGAAAAAGAAGTGAAAAAAAATACTGTCTTGCCGATGTGCCTACCGTGGTTGTGACGTCATGGGTGGTCGAAATAACGCCTTTTATGCAATGTGGGTGCGAGGGTTGAATGAGTTTCAAAAAATGTCAGTGAAAAAACGACCCTCCCTGTAGAAAAGTGCCCAGTTGAGGGTGAAGGAATTAAGATTTTTGGCCAATTTTTCGATATTTGTCTTCCGAACGGTCGGGCTTCAAAATGATACCGATCTCATGAAAATCCGTCGCCTCTGTCAAAAGTTTTTGCGAGAAATACATACATACATACATACATTCATACATACATACATACATACATTTAAACAGACAGGTGAGATTTATATTATAGATGATGTATAGTCAATCAATATTAATATAAATAATCTCCCTTACTTATGTAATTTTAAGGTCTCACAGTTTCATACTAAATTCAGATCGGTCTGGTCTAAGCCATTTTTGAAAATGACTTGCAGTGTAAGGTTGTTTTAGCAGGCTAATCACCAAAGTTAAGCAATATTGAACCTGGTCAGTACTAAATGGGTGACCATTTGGGACTTTCAGGTGTTGTATGCGCTCTCTGCTTATGTCGGCATTGTTTCCAGTCGTCCTTGACTTATCCTTGCGACACAATTATATGTGCAGCTGCCCCCACAGGGGTATCCTTTGTCTTTCGAGACTGAATGGAAGCATCGAAGGTTGGGTACTGATCAGCTGTACAACTAAAGGATCGGGCATAAGGGAGAGTACATCAAATGGAAAAAAGAGAGAACAAACGCAAATGAATAGTCGTAAAAAAATGTTGCAGTTATTTCACTATATTTACACAACGAAAATATAAAAGAACTGGAGGAAATCAATCGATGAAGATTCTCTTTTTCTTTTTTTTTTACAAGGGAGTCAAGGCTCGAAGCCCACTCGGGGATAAGGGTTAATGGATATAAGGTGGTAGTGTAGTAATCATTACAGTGTAAATTGGGTAGATTTTTTATTATTTAAAAGGGCAGCTCAACAAGAACTTGTTTACATTGGACTTGAAGGGTACCATATCGTAATCAGCTAGGAAGCAGGCCAGGAAGCTTTGTTCATGGAATTTAGGCTCAGATAAAAAATGAGGGAAATTGTTGATAGTGCTTGTAGCTAGTCAAGTTTTTTTTGTGAAAGTTTGGCAAGAAGGGACCATAGCTCAGACGAGCATTTACCATGAAAATAACAATAGAACAGAGCCAGGCTCACAATGTCTCTTCTGTTGCAAAGAGGTTGCAGAGAAGAGAAAAAGGCATCACCTACTAGGTTTCAAAGCCAGTTTTGCAAAATAGGGTGCGCCGAGCAGATCCTGCCCAGATAGCAATAGTACTCTATTTTAGGATGTACTTGGCTCTTATACAGATAGAGGATTGCATTGGCAGTGAGATATCTACTGAAGTGGTAGAATGATCCAATCATTTTGGCAACAGATTCTGGAAGCAGAAAGGTTGAAGAACAGTAAATGTTGAACCTGGACAGCAGCGGAGATTGGATGGACAGGAATGTTAGATACTGGATAATTAGAAATGGGGAAAGTGGATCGTGTGCAACATGGAATGATGTCACCGGAGATAGATATGAACATCCTTGAGCTAGGATGAGATATCTCAGGTAGGTGCAGTCCATATGGACATGGCCAATAGCTGGATCGACAGGAACAGAGATGGGAGAAATGGAACTGAGGAAGCTGGATTCTGGACAGCATGGTATTGCATCACACAGAGACTGATGTGGACATCCCTGAGATATGATGAGATGTCTTTGGTAGGTTCGGTTTGTGTGGATGTGACGAAGGGCTGAATTTGACGGAAATGAGTTGGAGGTGAGGAAACTAGATCCTGGAGCTAGGCATCGATAGTCACTGAAACAGAGAGCCAGACATTGATAGGCACTGGAACAGGGTGTCGGATGTTGATAGGCACTGGAACATAGAGCCAGGCATTAAAAGGCACTGGAACAAGAAACTAGAGGTTACAGGCAGGAAATGTTGAAACAAGTTAGGGCAGGAACGCTGGTGCAGGTGCTGCTTGAAGGAGTTACTGAAAGTTGCTGGAACATTAGGCGCTGGAGTCCGCACAGCTAGAGAAGGAACTGTAGGAGAAAGTTGGAGCTGGAGAAGGAGCTGCATGAGTGAGCTGGAGTCGGAACTGGAAGGTGTAAAAATGAGTTGAAGCCACAGAAACTGAAGCTGTAGGAGTCGCTCTGATTCAGTTTTCTGCACTTATCTTTAAATAGAATTCGTATTCTTTTTTCTCATGCAAAAAGTAAACTTTCTTTTAAGGAGATAAAACTTCTAAGTACAATAAATACGATTCTAATTTTATGTTATTGCATAGAAAACTAATATTCCAAGTTTTAATGAAAAAAAAAAACAAGTTCATTATTTTTAATTTAAAATTTTCAAATGTTCACACATCGACCATCAAAACAAAGATACATAATTAATTCAAGACAGAGTTATCTTGAAAGAAAGCATTTATTTTCCCAAACAAAATATTCACATTTGTATTCAATTTTAAATAAATTATTTCATTTTAATTCAAAATATAATGGGTAATAGACTAGACAGTGCAAAATTTTTTTTTTTTTTCCAATAAACATCATTTTGAATTTTGATATCACAGTGGATTTTCTATTATTATTTTATTTCATTGTTTGTGCCAAATCAGGTCTAGTGTATCAGAAATAGCAAATGTTAAGAATAAATAAAATCTAATTGACACAGACACACTCCTGACCGGAAGAAACAAAACATTGTTGATTAACATAACTGTCCAGAAAAGAAAAGATCTGGTTACTTGATGCAGAGACACCTGCAAAGGTCAGTGTTATGAAGTAAGCTGATATCTCTATTCCAGGAATAATGGACTTACCCAGAGACTATAAATAGAGTTATATCTAATGCCTTATTGGGCAGCAATTTGTGCTATCCATTTGGTGTTGGATTGCGCTTGTGATCGCTTGCCAATCACTATTCCTACCTTGAAAATCAGTTCAATAGTAACTGGGTCATTTTGGTGGCTTTTATCTGGCAGGCTGAGGTATTCGTTCTGTGTAGTCCTACGAGGTCTACCTTCCCAGGCTTTGCCTCCTGTCTTTTGGGATGTGTAAGTTTATTGATTACTTTTTGAAGTGCCCCTATTGGGAAATGCCGATGGGACTGTTCAGGCAATTTTTAATAGGCTAGAATGTTCTTCCTTTAGGTGCACTGGCTTTAATTTTCCCACCTTTCGACTTTGTGTAACATTTTCCTACAGTCAGAAGTAAGTAAACATTGGTAGCAATTTGTGGCAGTTATTGCTTCAGAATTATGACGTGTACTTCTGTAACATATTTTTGCTAATAAACATTTTATTAACGATAACACTGTGTTTGGTTTGATTATTACAAACTTACAAGGCTTAAACAATCATCTACAAAGACAAAAATACACCCCTCATTGAATAAACAATGAATGGATAGAAGCCACATCCTTTTGAGGGCATGGTTAAATTAACAACAAAGGCAAAATTTCAAAATGGGTGGTGACAGTTGTGGATGAATGGGTGTCCAAAAATGTTATACAAACTAACCCAAATTGAAACCGAGTAGAGCCTGTTGTAAGAAGTTTCAACCTTCTTTCCCTTCTTTCTGTCTCTCCATGCTTGTTTGCCGCAACCAAGCAATAAAAATATATTATTGTATTTTCTTATATCAATGTTTGTAGTCATTTTTTAAAACATATCAGTAATACAACAGTTTCTTTTATATATATATATATATATATATATATATATATATATATATATATATATATATATATATATATATATATATATATATATATATTAAATCATTCATTGCATTGTTGCTCTTTTTAATTTATGGACTATTTTGAAAGATGTATATTTCCCCTTTTTATTTCATATTTTTAATGAGACATCTAGAAAAAATATGCACGCCCCTTTTAACTATGCATTTATGAAAACAACGAACCACCCTATCTCTTTCAGTCATGTAATGCCGTATCCATCTTTAATACATCCTTCCTGTACTGTCTCTGGCTGTGTTTCATGGAAACATGTAAACATTAGAAACAGATTTTAGATTAATTATACCGTGCAACAAATTTCAGGTTAATAAAAAATGCATGCCACATAAAACCTGTTTCGGGTTAAAAAAAAAAAAAAAGAAAAAAAAAAAGAGTATCCTGACCTTTATTTTTCTGGATTAGGCACCGTTTTCATCTAATATAAATCATATTTTATTATTATTCGTTATGAATGAAAAACACAGAATTGTCAGATGAAACAAAACATTTTACATAAGGCGTGTTGAGATTTGACAAACATTTTTTAATCGGTTATTGGACAGAAATGTGGCTGTCTAGGGGTCAAAGTTCAACTCCTCCACCAATTTTGGGTCTAAACACTTTTAATTTTAAATGTAGATCATTTGGACATGGATCGAAATCCATATTTTGATTTGAGTCCTAAAAATAAATGTTAAGGGGTCAAAATTAGTGCCAAAGTTTTAAAAAAAAATGGCTTCTGTGGTCTCTACCAAATTACTCGGCCAATTTCTGGTCGAAACATTTGAAATTTTCATAAAAAAATATTTAGAGATAGGGAAAGGTTTTTAATCGGTTTGGGTCGAAAATCCAAGCTGCCATCGGGGGCAAATTTTTCAAAGGATTTACCTTTGCGGTGTCTAACAATCTACACAACCAAGTCCTAACATTTGAAATTTATACATAACGGGTATTCAGATATGCGGTAATGGACTTACCCAGAGACTATAAATAGAGTTTCATCTAATACCTTATTGGGCAGCAATTTGTACCCATCCCTATTTATATTCCAGCAGTAGTCTGTCAACATGCCAGGCTCCCATTTTCCTCTAAAACGTTTCTTCATCAATAAAATATCCTGATGGAATCTCTTGCCATGTTCATCATTCGTATCACAAAGATTCTCTGCAAAATTCTCCAAAGTGACAATTTTGAAAAAAACTGTACCTATTTTGACAAAAAGAAGGCCAGAAATGAATTTTCCATGCCATTGTGCGTATAAAAATGTCCACGAATATCCTGTATTTTTTTTTTTTCTATGTTGCCAAGTGTTTGTTTTTTTAATGCTGATTTTAAGTGATGCAACATGGGACACCTTTGGGCTCCGAGCAAAGTGTAGTATCTGTCCATGATCAATGAATAAGAAATACTTCTAGACAGAGGAAATTTTAATTTTTCTCCCAATCCATAGAGCCCCATTTTGGGGGAAGCTGGATTTTTGTCACATTAAGAACCAACCCTTTTTCGAGAGTTGCACAGTGTTATTGACTGCCAAAAAAGGAAAAACTGAAAAAGAACAAAACACAGTTTCCACAGCATAAAAAAAAATTATTTTTAAATCACCCTAGCAGAGGCGACGAGTCTAGTATAATCTAAAGAGATCTATGATCTTAATAAAATTGCAGAATAGAAGATATTTGAACAGTAACACCTCCTATAATTTTTAACTCAAAAAGTTGAAGATGGGAGGGGTATGATTAAAACAAACAACCTTTTGTGCTCCAGAATTTATTTTTCTACATAGTCACCACCATTCTCAATGCACGTTTGCCATAGAGTGTGTTTTGTCATACAAGGGTCTTTCCAAAATTAAATCCTCCTATTGTTTTTTTTTTAACTCAAAAAGTTGAAGAGCTACGAAAAGAGGAGTGGTACAATTAAAACGAGTGACCTTTTGTGCTCCAGAATTTATTTTTCTACATAGTCACCACCATTCTCAATGCACTTGAATTGAATGACACATATCTGCTTCTGACGCACGTCCATGACAAGGGATTGCTTCCTTAGTGTCTCACACCGTCAATATCTGCAACAGAGAGAGGGAAACTTTCAGGTCATGAACGCATAAGTTCAGTCATGTAATTCATTCTGAGTCATTCTGGCGAAATAAAAAAATAGGAAGCATTACTTTTGGAACGTCCCTTGTAAAAATAATGATAAGAAATGAAAGATACAAATTACGTTTGGCGAGAGCCGAGTAAGGAGTGAAAAGAAATGAAGATAGGATACTAAACTAATGCTAGTACAGCTTAGTTGTATTGTTAGAAAGAAGAAAGGCAATTTTTTTTTTTTTTTTTTTTTTTTTTACAAAGGAGTGCCTGCCGGCCACTCAAGAATAAGGGTTGATGAGTATACAGTGGTCAAAGGGAACATGTCGTAGTTATCGTTAGTGAACCACTCGGTGATCGCATCACTACAATCAGAGAGAGATTACAGTTCGATCCTATTCAACACTGTGAAAGAACTCCCTGTTACCCTGGACGATATAAGGAAAAACGACTTTATAAGAGAAACCAAGGAAAAACTGCAGACTGATGAACAAGTAGCAGAGGTTTTCTCAACATGCGACCAGTTATTATTATATTAGGAGAGAGAGTAATAGTTTCAGCGACCCTCTTAAAAGATTTTCACACAGGACTTCCCGGGCACCACCAAAATGAAAAGTTTAATGCGTTCATACGTGTATTGCAGAAACATGGACAAGGATATTGAAAAAAAGGTGAAAGAATGCAGGAGATGTGCACTAGCTGCTAAAGCTCCATTAATTCAGTTTAGCCCAAAGCAGAATACCTGTGGTCATGGATACATGTGGACTACTTGGGACTGCCTGATAGACAGTAATACCTCATAGTAGTGGACAGTTTCTCCAAGTGGCCAGAGGTATTAGATGTAAAAGCCTGATTACTTACTTCACTATAAAAAACTCTTCATGAGTTATTTGCATGGTTCAGAGTGGTCAACTCCTTAATGTCAGATAATAGCACTCAGTTTATATCTTGGGGCTTTAAAGAGTTCATGGACAATTTCTAAGTGGACCACATCACAACAACATACCACCCCAAATCAAACGGATAGGCTGAAAGCTTCGTGAACACCTTGAAGAGAGCTTTGAAAAAGGCAAAGGACACTCCATCTGAAAAAACTTTGCAACAATTTCTTCAGGTATACTGCATAACTTCTAATGAGAATACGCCATCCCAGATATCTCCAGCAGAAGTGATGTTCACTAGAAAAATACAGCCAGTCTTTGAAAAATTATTGCTAAAACAGGTAAAACCTGCAAAGACAATTGTTCCCATGAAGAAATACATGCTGGGAGAAAAAATATTTTTCCAGATGTACATGCAAGGATAATAAGACTTTTTGGGGACAGGGAACGATCAAGAACAAGATCAGTTGTATGATCTACATGGTGGAAGGACCACATGTCACACATAAGAAACACTTGAACCAGATATGCAAACGCACTTCAGACGAGTCAAGTGAAACTCCACTAGAAGAAGAGATGTTGGACTTACTATATGACACATTTGACCTGGAACCCTCTCAAACAAGTACTGAAATACGGCGTTCTGGCAGAAAAAGGAAACTGACAGACCCCTTGGAGGTAAACCCGAGAAAGAAAAACTATAGGGATATTTTAGGGAAGTATTCTGAGGTAGTTAACACCTCTGTATCTATGGACAATATGGATTCGTCTGGCTTATATAATGCCAGACATTTCTACCTTTAAACAGAGCACACTCGTAGTTTAACCGCTCGCAGTGAACCCCAGGACTTTTTCACCTTATAATTGTGACTCCTTAAACTAGACCACAAAAATTACCTGTCACAAAACGAAAATATCATATTACAAAAATCACGTAAATTGATCAAGTAGTTTTATTTCTAAACTAGCATTGCCCAGTCATAAAATACACATAAATATCATATTTTAATTCATACAGAAACTGAGACATGTGCATGGGAGTATTATGTTTTTTTTAAACAGTTCTTTTCTTACAAATAAAAAAATACTCAAGCTAAGATAAAAACCAAAACCTAAAAACAGTGAGCCAAGTACGATAACCAATAGGCCAGTTTTACATGATCTTTAAAAAGTGTTTTCAAACCTACTTATTCTTAACATAAGGAATCTGTCATGTGAACCATTTACGCATGTGCGTTAGTGAAACAGTTGACAAACAGATAAAAATCCGATGACTCCCCCCTCACGTACCACTTTTTCAATTTTGACCCCTTAGCAGCCGTTTTTTTTTTGAGTGAAAACTGATCAAAAAGTTTTTACATGTCTGAATACTCTATATAACAAATTTCAAGTCTGTAGATAAAAAATTTGTGGAATATATAGGTTGAGAATTGTCCTCGCACACACATTCTCACTTTTATAGATATATAGATAAGAAAATCACATTTTATTAGTAACAGAAGAACAGCTGTTTTGTTCGCCATTTTGAAAACAATCTAAAGAAGAACATAGGGAGATAACTCAGTCATTCAAACTTGTGATATTTATGCTGTAATGCCTACGAATTTCCATTAATCGCTTATAAATGATTTTCTTTGAAAAAATAAAACTACTTGATCAATTTTCGCTTTTGTTATGGGCGCGTACATCATACGGATTTTTTTTTCTTTATTTCTTTTTTTAATATGGGGAAATTCTGAACGATCTTCTCCCAACATCACTTCAATAACCAACATGACTGCATTCAAAAAAGAAGAAGAAGAAGAAGAAGAAGAAGAACAACAACAACAACAACAACAACAACAAAAGAAGAATAACAACACAGGTAAAATTTTCAAATTTTATTTATGACAAAAAATATGCACAGCGTTTCATTACAATTTAAACTAAATACATTATGAGACAATTTCATGACCAATAAACCAACAACATAATGATGAAAAAGAAAAAATTATGGACATAATCTTTTCTTTTTTTTTATGAAAATCGCTCCAGACAAGGCATGAAGCCACTTAATGTAAGAAGCTAATAAGAACAAAAGATGATTATCGCAAAGACAGATGCCTATTGGCCTTAATCACGAAAAGACAAAGACTACAGGCAGAAGGAAAACAGTCAGCAGGAAGAGAGTTCCACAAGCCTTCTTGGAAAGGAGCTATTGGAATAGGAAGATGTATTACAATGAGATATAAAAACAATGAATTCTTCCTATATACGGTTATAATCACATTGATACACCCGTTCTTGTTTTTCCCAGGTCAGAATCATTAATTTTGTACAGAAAGCAAAACAAGCTACTTTTTTTGTTGTTCAAACAAAAAAATCAAAGATTTGCGAATCAGAAGCGAATATCGATTCATCAACTTAAATGCTATTCAGGTAGAAAAACAAAACGGATATACCAACCATAATAATGCAATCAAATTGACTTATAGGTTAATTTTTTTTTCTTCCATTTCGTCTTTATTACTGAAGACTTCCACAGACAGGTTGGGAATCGCCAATGTATACCGAGCTGTTAATGAATGTTGACACCAGGAAAGTGAAATCAATTGTAAATCTTTTAAATGAAAAATGTTGATTGAACCTTATTGAAGATTTTGAAATGTTCATCAGTGTATCAGGATTTTTCCAGTCATTAGTGACCGACTTTCTGAATCCAAAATTTATCAGTGGGAATTTAAACTGCAATATGACACGTACACACATAATGCTGACTGTTTTGTTTTTAAAATTTTTTTTTTAGCTGATATAGACAAAAATATTTATAAATACGAAAATAAATACAAGTTTTATATATATTTTTTTGTTTCTCTATAACTGAGACTTTATGATTTGTGTTAAAAATATGAAAAATATCCCGTATTTTGCCGTTTGCTAAATCTAACAAACTCTTAACCAGGGACATAACAAAGGCGAACGACGTGTATTTTCAGGTACCATTGAATAAAACAATAAAACGATTCAATTTTTATTATTTGGATTATTCGGACTACTGTTCTCATCTTGAATGTTTTTCTCACAATGTTTCAGCTGTGGTAGCTTCCGACCTTCTTCTGATGCCTCTTGTCAAACCCAAAAAATCTGTACTGAATTTCGGCCAAAACCTGTTATTTAATTTGCAAGAACCTGTGTCATAACGGATATAGGTGCTTAGTAATAATCAGTTCTAATGACAATCTTTTGGAGGTTGAAGGTTCAATCCCCAGTGTGGGCAACACTAAGATATAATTACTTAAGAATTCTACCTGCTCATAGCTGACGGAACGAAACCAAGGATTAAATATAGGGTTCTGTTTGAAATTCTGTACAGATTCATGAGTTCAACATAAAGATTTCCGAGTTCGACAAGATGCGTCTGAAGAAGGTCAGAGGTTACATTTGTCGAAACGTGACAATAACATCCAAGGTGAGAATAGTAGTCTGAATAAATCGATTTCCATCTCAAAAATTCTAAAACAAAATGGTTCAATTTTACAATAGTTTTTGGTGCTTATTTAGAATCAAACCTATTCAACAAAAAAAATGCAGAAAATATTTTTATTACGTACGTACCCACCACGGAACAAAGATGTCATATTCCAAAAATTACACAAATTGATTAAGTAAGTTATTTTATTTTTTTTTTTTTATAGAAAATAATTTTTTTATGATTTTTAAGCGATTTTAATTGTAAATTGCATCCATTACAAAGTTGATTTTAATCTCTATAGTTCGAATTGGGTTATTTCCTTCTTATTTATAAAACATAGTGGATCAAAGCGAAATAGTTCACTTCGTCCTAAAATTTGTTTTCTTAGTTTAAAAAAAAAAAAACTTGATCAATTTATGTGATTTTGGGAATATGACACCTGACATTATGGGTACATACATCATGAATTTTTTTTTTAATTTTCTGTATTTTTGTTTTGAAAAAAAAAGGTTTGATTCTAAGGAAGCACCACATGTTTTTTTTTTTTTTTCTTTTTGGTTCAGGAACAACAAAGAATCAATCAATTGCAAGCGCAAAAATAATAATAGTAAGGAATAGAAGGGGTAGCAGTAGTATAAGTAGCAGCAGCAGTAGTAGTAGTAGTGCAGAAGGAGAGTAAAGGGAATAGTGTAAATAAATAAATGACGCAAATAAAGAAGAAAAAGGAAAATAGAAAAGAGTGACTAACAGGAAACTATGAGTGAAAAAAATAAAAAATTGTCTGATGTACCAAGGTTGGCACAGCTGGTTGTCTACTAAAAATTTAAAGGCGAAAAAGGTCAAGTATTATGGTTCATTTGTGCTCCTAAACCAAAGTAAAATAAAAAAAAAAGAACATGCATTTTCAAGCGCGCGCCACAAATCATTATCAATGAACCAGAAAAAAAAATACAAAGACAAATTTGAAACAAACGAGGTGGTCAAACAAAGAAATCTTCTTTCTTTTTTTCCTCCACAAAAATAAACCATGGCATATGAAATTTGTTTTACCAGTTGATTTGTGTATCTTGTTGCATGGCGCGATTTTTAGCGATCGAAGTTATTTCGTTCTCGTTCTGAACAACTGACCCCTTTTCAACAGGTTTGTACATGGTCCAGATACAGGTCTGGCCAACGCCGGTCATTCCGGTCATCGTATAACCTCTGGCTTCAAGCTTGTTCAGGACGATACGGGGAGGATCAGGTGTTCGATATTCCAAACTATAAAACAAAATCAAACAAAATTTGTATCATTGTCAAAATTTGTATCAATGTCAAAATTTGTATCAATGTCAAATATTAAAAAGTTATCTATTTTAATGGACAAAGCTTGACAACGAGTGTTGCATATAACCTTGTGTCATACATGGATGTTCATAATCTTACCTTGTGTTGCTTGCATCTACGTGTGCCTTTTTATGATATTGCCAGATTAAGGAAATGCCACCTGCATTTTCTTTTAATCGAAAATGCCCCAGACAAGGTATGAAGCCAGTTGATGTCAGAAGGTAACAAGAGCTAGGTGGAAACATGTATACTCAGCTCATGTCCACTGCCAGAAAGCAATTTCAAATTTTCTTGCAGATGTGTAGAGCAAGTCTTCATAATTGAAAAGTTCATTGCCTTGTTACTCAGTATAAGTCATGTAAAATACCTTGAATATGGTTCCAGAGAAATAACTCCTGAGTATACTGAGTCAATAGGACAGTCAGCGCCAATAAAGATATTAACCAGAAGCTACTACAGGGCGGAACGATAAATTTGTCGCCCTAAAGAAAACAACACTACAGCTTTATTTTAAGTAGCGAGAGAGCAGAGACAGACTCGCAACGTCTCTTCTGTGGTTGGTTGGTTGATTGGTTGTTTTTGTTTTACAGCATATCAACCCTTTTCAGGTTATTTAATGCCGAATCCAGTGATTTTGAAGAAAAATTGTTTAATAGAATATATGTTTTTTTTTCAAGTCGGTTTCTATTTAAATCATAGTTGGTACCCTAACAGGTACTACCACTCTGGGTCAGAGTGGACCTGGGAGCAATGAGAATTAAGGGGTGGCTCCACACTCTCCAAAGCCCACTAGCTGGGGCTTTACCATCGGATATAGTTTAAAGGTCAGATCCAGGACCCTCTTCTGTGAGAAAGAGGAAATAGGGAGGCAAAAACGGTCCTTGCCCACCAAGTTTTGTACCTTGTCAAGGCAGAAAAGGGTACTCTTAGGAGTTCTACCCCAGATATGGCATCAGTACTCCATCTTAGGAGGTATTTGACTCTTGTACAGGTAGAAGATTGCACTGGGAGCGAGATACTATCTTTGGATATTACAGATAATATATTTGGATCCAAATCTGAAAGTTAAGAAAGCGTATTTCCACGTTCGATACAGATCCGATCGTGTACTACAAGAATACCTATTCCAGGACAAGTTTAAGCAATAAATATAGGATTAGATTTAAATGTAAATATATTTTTCAGTTTTGATGGCACTACTGAAATATTAAGTTTATTAAAAGATAATGTTCTTACGTTAATCTAGAATATATATGAAGCATCACTTCACTAAAAAACAATCTATTCAGTTATATGCAATATGGTTTCCATTCTAAAAGATAAACAGCCAATGTACTGACGGTAATATCACACAGAATCAGTGAATCAGAAAGTGATGGAAGTTGTTGGCGGTTGTTGCAGTTAAGCGAGCATCTGTTGCATACGTTTTACAGGGAGGGATTGTAGACTGGAGCTCAGTCGAGCACCTACCTTAAACATAATATATAGTAGAGACAGACCCCCTGTGAAAAAGAGCAAGTAGGGACGCGAAAAGGTCATCACCCACTAAATTTCGAAGACGGTTTTGTATCCTGTCAAGGCAGGAAAGTGTGGGGGATCTAAGATGCAGTTTATATACCGAATGTATAGCTGGATCCCCTCTTTGTAGGCTGCGTATATGAACTGGTTATGTGAATAGGCTGCATGTTCGATAGTTGGGGGTCGTCGTTATTAGGACAGCGTAATAAAGAAAACAATCAACAATAATGGCACGTGTTATGAGTACATTAAAGACATCGAAATGAAGCACGCTGAAACAGGATCATATATTTACATATGTACAAGGAATATTTATTTACACAGAAAGGTTACGAACGTTACAGAGTGTTTGTATGTTTATAACTAGCATGCATGTAGATAAACGTTTGTTGCGTGTATGCATGCGTGAATGTATGCAAGTGTTCGTCGAAGCATACGTTGGAAGTTCATTGTGTGTGTAAGAGTTTGTTTACACAAGTTTCATACCTGTCTTGAGAAAAGATAAACGCCCTGTCGAGGCGTGGACGTAATTTGCGTGCCACTCACATTTGAGGTTTGAATTGAAGGCAAACACGTGTTGTCAGCTCCATGTCTCGAGTGTGAAGAGAAAGAAGACAGAGAGAAAACGGAAGAGGAATAGGGAGTACCACCTGTTGGGCAAAGTGGGGGTTACCACAGGGGCGATAACTGATGCGTTGGTTAAAAGGTGTATGCATGGATGTGTGTGCGGTTTGCTTATATACATGTTACATTAAAAAGGCATATTCCTATAAAAGGATGCTCTTAGGAGCTGCACCCAAGATGTGGCAACAATACTTCACCTTAGGACATATTTGTAAAGGTAAAAAGTTGAGTCAGGGGTAAGATACTTTCCTAGGCGGAAAAAACGATTGTACCATTTTTCTAGTGATTTTGGCAATGGATCTCATGTACGTCTTCAATTTCATGTCAGAGGTAAAAGTCAGTCACGAAAGTTTGTTGAAGCAAGGTGCTTCTCCAAGACAAAGGCTGTTCATTTCAACTGGGGCAAGTACGACGGTCCAGTGAAAATGAAAGGTTTTATATTACCTGTAACCATTGTTGCATTACAAGATGAAGTTTGTATTGTATTGAATTATAAAATCAGTTCGGGTGTAAAGGATTTTGTAATAAATTTGGATGTAAAGTTGTTAGTTACAAAGGACAGAGTAAGACACAAGATCAGTTTTTTTTAATGAAGGGGATAATCCAGCTGCCCCAAAAGGGGAACTCTGAATTCAAACAAAAATAAGAATTACATCTGTCTAGAAGGATTTCTCTTTCATGAACTAAGGACAAAAAATGATGAAGAGAAACAGAACAGATACTACACTTTTCTCCCAGCCACAACGACAAAAATAAATAGTTCCTATTTACTTGCCTTCCCACGAGGGGAGAGTTAGATACAAGGTCGGTTTTTAATGTGGCTAAAAATCAAGTTCCCGAAAAAGGGCCACTCTGGATAGGAACAAAAATTAAAATTGCCTCATTCTAGAAGGATTCCTCCTCGGCTGATCGAGGTCGGAAAAGGTGAAGTGTAGTATCAGAACAGATACTACACTTTGCTCCTAGCCAAAAAGCAAATATTTAACTTACTAGTTGTTACCAAGTTGTTTGCAAAGGTTCGCACCAAGATACTCCATCAGTTCAACATCGGTCCACTCATCGCCAACGATGGTCGGTCCATTCTCCTGTCAAATAAAAAATAGCAAATTCCTCTGAATTAGCATAACGCGCAAATTGAATTTAAAGATTAATTGAGCCCATAATGTAACGTCGCAGGAACAAACAAAAAATAAATAGGAATAAAAATAAAAATCTGACTTAGTATTTTTAAAAGTACAAATGAACTGCATTTATTCATGGTTCTTCCAAAAATACACATTTCATAATTGTTAAGATTTTGTTCCTTAAAAGCACTAAATTGAATTTGAATTGAAGCCAAAACAATGCATTGTTACAAAATAAACATATATTTATTTTGTTTGAAATTTATATTAAAATTCATAAATATATTTCGAAGGAAACCTTCATCTTCAGTATGTCTTTTTTTTTTCCATGTTGTTGTTGTTGGAGCAGAGAATTAGCTGTTAGATGTTTCTACGGTAGGTTTTTAAGCCTCGGAACAGTGCGTTTGGTCACGCGGGATTCACGTTAAGAGTTTGTTTCTTAGAAGCGCTGGTTGAATTTGAATTAAATAAGATGCGTATTATATACGTTTGAAGCCAGACCCAACACATTGTTACAAAATAAACAGATATTCTAAACAGACATAAACAGGCATAAACAGACGGCTAATTCTCTGCTCCAACAACAACATGGCAAAAAAAAGGCATACTGAAGATGAAGGTTTCCTGCGAAATATATTTATGAACTTTAACATAACCTTCAAACAAAATAAATATCTATTTTGTAAAAATGCGTTATTTTGGCTTCAAACGTATATAATACGTATCTTATTTAATACATTTCATTATATTTCAAAAGTCTTTTCGCACACACATGTGCTTTTTAAAAGTCTCTGTCGCCACTACCCCATGCCGGCACCAGCCGGCGGCCTCTCGCCCTCAACTTTCACATATCCATGTTGTCCGGTATGCAACTGCTCGACCACATATTTTTCTCTCTTTTTCTTGTGATGCAAGCTCGTGCATCCTTGTAATTAGCATACATGCTTTAACGGCTGGTGCTGCTGCTGCTGCTAATATTTTCAATAGCCAGCTAGTCTTTGGCTGCTGCTGATATTTTCACATACACCTACACGCACTCTATTACAGTAAGGGAAAGTAGATATTTCATTAGTTGATAGATTAAAACGCACATATGCTCTTTATTTTTTTCTTTCTTTCTTTTCTTTCTTTCTTTTTTCTTTATTTCTTCTTTCTTTTTTTGTCTTTTTGTTCTTCTTTTCTTTGTGCTTTCATTCTCCTTTATTTTTTTCTTCTTTTTTGTTCCTTTTTCTTTTTTCTTTTGTTCTTTCTTTTTCTTCCTTCATTTGTTCTTTCTTTCTTCTTTTTTGTTCATCCTTTCTTCTTTGTTCTTTCTTTCCTCTTTCTTTTCTGTTCTTTCTTTATTGTTTCTTGCTTTCTTTTCTCTTCTAATCTATATACGTTAGTTGGATGTTCAAAGTCAGACCCAAACTACGACTCTTAGGATTTAAATAATTTCGACTGACTCCTTGAACACTAATAATTCTCAGCAAAATCACTAAATTGGGCCATACTGGATAACTTATTAATCTTTATCTAATGTTTACATATTTAAAGCGGGGTATTTCTCAATGCAAAATGTGTAATTCTTAATAGATTTTAACTCAAAATGATTCCTCATCTATAATATAAATCTCACCTTAAATGTATGTATGTATGTATGTATGTATGTATGTATGTATGTATGTATGTATGTATGTATGTATGTCTGCCTAAAACTTTCGACAGAGGTGATGGATTTTCACGAGATCAGTATCGTTTTGAAGCTCGACCCTTCGGACGACAAATATCGAAAAATTGGCTAAAAACATTAATTCCTTCATCCTCAACTAGGCACTTTTCTACAAGGAAGGGTCGCTTTTTTCACCTATATTTTTTAAAGTCATCCCCCTCTTTTTGATTGACTAGCCTTAATTTAAACCTTCGCCACTTCCGGTTTGGCAATGGACGCACGGCAGAGACGTCATTTTTTTTACGTTCTTTTCCTCCTTTGCGATACGAGTTCGAGCCTGCCTACCTACTACCACTTTTATTTTTTGCTCAACACACACCTCCAAACACCCGGGCAATGCCGGGTACCCAAGCTAGTAACTAATAATAAAAAAAAAGCATTTTTAATGCCTACATAGAACTTTTTTTTCTTGAAGTCCACTCAATCTGTAATTTAGTGATCTTGCCTAAGAATTTCAGTAATTCAAACCCTGACTCCAATAATTATAAAATATCCAATTACGAATCCTTATTTCAAAACATTCCAATATCCAATCTCTCTCTGTCGATTTTCAGTGATTAAAAAATTGAACTTCTTGTATTAAAAGTTTTACTTCGACTCCTTCCACCCCCCCCCTCTCTCTCTCTCTCTCTCTCTCTCTCTCTCTCTCTCTCTCTCTCTCTCTCTCTCTCTTTCCGCCTCCAGCTCCGCAATGCCGATTTTGATGCAGACTTTGTTGACGTTTCCACTGACCTAATTAAGCAACCTATTTTTTTCTGTTTTAGATTGATGACACACAATCACGTCGACCTTATCTTGGGTAAACTTTGGAATGCAATTCACAAGGGCCACAAACCAAATTAGAAAACCACAAAAGATTAGTTAACCGAGGCTGTCAATCACAGTTCCACGTTGTCAAGGTTTGACGTAATTTAGACTTCTAGACTTGACTTGTAAAGAAAGAAAAGTGCAATTGACACAAGTGATAATACCAATCCAAAAAGTAGACACGAGATAAGCCTCACATAGTCTGACACAGGGTCACTATCATTGAGTACTCAGTGCGGATCTAGTGTGCTAATAATGACTTAAGAGAACAGCTTCCTTATCATTTTTTGACAGCACAGATGCAGTAAATATCTGCACAACCAAGATGTTTCTGAAACCAGATTACAAGAGCATCTGGTTCATATGAGAGACAGAGAGTTTTCAGTAGCATTGCGGAGTCAGAAAGTATAAGATTCAATTTTAATAATTCTGATTCTAACTCCAAGGATTCCGATAATCCTGACCCCGACTTCTATCATTCCAATAATTGTGACTTCGACTTCTAGGATTCCAATAATTCTAACGCCGATTCCTAGGATTCAAATAATTCTGACTGACTCTTAGAATTACAAAATATCCAATTCTTACTCCTCATTTTAAAATCTTCCAGTACTCAGAGGTGATGGATTTTTTAAATATGAATACCAGCAAATTGACAACATCCTGTATCAAATATTACATATATTCATATAAAATCGTAGAATTACGTCAGTAATTTAATTTTTTAGATGTAAATTATTATCATTTCTGATGACCTAAAGAAATAAAAAAAAAAATACGCCTACAGTTGATTTTTTTTTTTATTAGACAGTGGAGGATTTCTTTCCGAATTCATTCAGGCAGAAGTTAAGTTTAAGGTGGTTGTCTGACTTGTTATTTGCTTTATTGTTTCCCTCCCTTACTACTTGAAATGGTTATGTTCAGGATCTAGAAATGCTTTAACATCTAGCTTTCGCATAATCAGTTGCAAGTACATATATTTCATTATGTACAAATAGATACACATTGGGCTTTATTATAAGATGGAAGATGATATTTAAAAAAAAAAATTTCTATATAATTCAACTCCGCAGACTGAGGGAAGAAGCTGACTTCTTTCCAGCACTCACAATATATCTCTTGATCATCAAAGTTAAGCAAGTAGTATTGCAAATAATCTTCGTTAACGTTTTATGCAATATCCATTTCAGATCAGGAGTGAAAGTCAGTCCCAGAAGCTTATCAAAACATAGTGCTTCCTCTACTTATCACAGATTCCAGCAACTTACTCATGACGTAAAAGAGACTGATTAGTCTGTATTGAGAAGTCTGTATTGAGAAGATTACTGATCTCCAGAATTTAAAAATTTTTAAGTATGGAGCAGACTGATGAAGTTTTTCAAGGCACTGGGAAGCATTTCTCCTTAAGACAACGTCTAAACAACTTTGTAAGTATGGGAGCTAGTTCTGGTTGAAGTTTTTTGAGCACTATGACTGAAATACTGGAATCAAGGTTTTTGATAAGCTTGGCAACATCATGCACAGATATTTGTATGTCACATAGCGTGTTTTCAGTCACAGCAAATTATAAACTCTGACACAGCTTTTCTTAGTGGAAGAAAAAAATATTTATTATTTTGTCATTTCACGTAACCAGAACAGCTACTCTGCTGTCAGTACAGACTACCAGAAAAACTTATGCCATGCCGGTAAATTACACTCACACGACAACCAGTTTTATAAAGTTTGACTTTTCTCAGAAGTAGGGAGAGAGAGCAGGCTCAAGCGTTTGCTGACCATCACCGGCCAACTGCCAGTGGCAGTTTCTTTTTCTTCTTTTTTCCCTCTTTGTTTCTGCTCTTTTTCCTGCTCTTTTCTCGATATTCATCCATATATATATATATATATATATATATATATATATATATATATATATATATATATATATATATATATATATAGAGAGAGAGAGAGAGAGAGAGAGAGGTGTTATTTGTTTTTGTTTTTTGTGATACGTTTTGAATGAATTCAATTATTTACGAAAGTGCATTTTTACCTAAATGCGAGTTGGGAATAATTTTCCCTTTAACCAATTTGGTACCTCCACAGGGGGACGGTATATATATATTGTTTTTAATATATAATCATCCACTGACACATGTTTCATCATCTACAACTCATCAGAGTGGCTGAATCTAGCAAGACTCGAAATCGGGACCCCACGGTAATGAGCCTGACCTCTTTATCTTCTGGTCCATCTCGCCGACTGTTTGAATATGTAGCAATTTATTTAGATGTTATTTGTTTTTGTCTTTGCATTTTGAATGAATTCAATTATTTACGAAAGTGCATTTTTACCTAAATGCGAGTTGGGAATAATTTTCCCTGTAACCAATTTGGCACCCCCACATGGGGAGCACTATATATATTATCCACTGACACGTGTTCCATCGTCTACGACTCATCAGAGTGACTGAATTTATATAAAGGTGAAAATGTTTGTGTGTGTACACTTCCCTTACAAATAACTCTGTCAATTTTCGGTCTACAGACTCAAGATTTTACATAAGGGATATTGAGATTTTGGAAAATCTTTTTAATCGGTTTACAGCCGGAAATGTGGCTGTTAAGAGGTCAAAGTTCAACGATTTGACCTACCAAACTCCTCAGCCAATTTTGGGTCTAAACACTTGAAATTTTAGATATAGGTTACTTGGACATGGATCTAACTTTATAATTTGATTTGAGACCAAAACAATAAATATTAAGGGGTCATAATTGGGGTCAAGGTTTTAAAAAAAATTGACCTCTGCGGCCTCTACAAAATTACTCAGACAATTTTTGGTCTAAACATTTGAAATTTTACATAAAGTGTATTCAGACATAGGGTAAGATTTTGAATGTTCTTTTGCTGAAAATTTAGCTTCCAGGGGGTCAAAGTTAAAAAGATTTGATTTTTGCGGTTTCTATCAAACTATTAAGCCAATTTTGGGTCTAAACATTTGAAATTTTACATAAAGGGTATTCAGACATGCAGCAAGCTTTTTAATCAGTTTTTGGGCGAAAATTTGGCTGGCAAGAGGTGAAAGTTGAAAGAGTTGACCTTTGCAGACTCTACCAAACTCCTTCGTCAATTTTGGGTCTATACACTTGAAATTTTAGATGTAGATTACTTGAACATGAGTCAAACATTTTAATTTAATTTGAGCCCAAGACAATAAATGTTAAGGGGTCAAAATTAGGGTCAAAGTTTAAAAAAAAATTGACGTCTGCGGTCTCTACCAACTTTTCTCTATGGTAGTTAAGGAAGCCTATTATATAGAAAGGCATTACCATACATATGCACACTTTTTAATATATACATATGCACGTAAAGTTATGAATAGTACATAGGGCCTGAGCAAAGCCAGGCGGAACTACTAGTATATATAAAATCTAAAGAAGCTTTGAGTAAAAAAAAAAAAAATGGAAAAATAAAAATAAAGAATGCAGTTTAAATTCCTGGGGAAAAAAAAAAACAAACTAAATTTAACCTATTGCAGACTTAGCACCTTCTAAAAAGTTTACAATTACAATAGATAATTCAACTATATAAGGATAGAAAAAAAGAAAACCTTAACTAAAATTGTTAAAGAGAAATAGACTTAGCACTTTCATAAGCCGACTTCTCAAAAGCCTACAGTTATAAAATAGACTTTAACTATATAAGGATGAAAGAAAAGAAAATCTTAACTAAAACTTTTTAAATAGAAAACGGGGATCATCAGCTGTCTACCATGTAGCTGTTTCGTAGATTTAAAAACAGGACAGCTGTAAAATACATGGCTCTACAGTGGGAAATACCATTTCCCCAATAATAAAATAATACTAATATATAAAAAAAAAATTTTAATTAAAAATTTAAAAAATGAAATATTAATATAAGTATATATATAAGTAAATTAATTGATAATAAGATTATAGGATCCATTCTGTGACATGTTAACTAGCATATAAATTTTATGAGAATAAAAATGCATAAAAGCTTAATTTTCTTTGGTTCCAAATGTATGTATGTATGTATGTATGTATATATATATCTTGTTTAATCCTTCAGGGAGACTAGCCGCCCTCCTCACCAAACAAGTCTGGTGGGGGAACCAGTTTAGTCGCCGGTGACCCGACCATGAGGCAGGTAGTACTGGGTTACATGGTACCAGTAGCATATGACATGACCTTCCAAAGGGCGAATGAACTCTTTTTCTGGGTCAACGGCCAACTAGCACCGTGTATATTTGTGTGTGTGTATATGTGTATTGGGGTGGAGAGGGCTCCCGTAAGCCGTGGTGAAGGCAACCTTTCTAGGAGAAGCAAATCTCTGATTTAAAAAACCATAAAGCGGGAGACCATTACCCGCATTAAGCTGGTCTGCAGTTTAATTTGTTGCTGGCTATCTTGCTCTTGCTTGTTGCTGGATCTCAACATTTTGAACCGAGAGAGAGACTAAACTGTCGTACAAAGCTAAGACTCTGTAACATCATCTTTGTATAGATACTCCCTCAGGATTTTGGGCTCATGGATTTTAAATGTCTGAGGGAGTGGCACTCGTCTGACAAGACGTTGCAATCATCATATATATACATATATATGCATAGATCATCGTATAATGATTAGATCACACTCTGACTGACGTAAATGAACATTTAAATTAAAATGTTTAAATTCAACGCTATTTCACGCGATTAATGGTAGCCAAATAGATACGGTCTCCGCTAATCAAGCCAGAAATGTCTCGTGGTGGGGGGTTCGAATCGTTCAGCTGGTGTTAATCATGACACCCTGAACTGAAGAATCCCGAAAGGATGAAACACTAGTGTCTGTAGGTATTTAATTATTATAGCAAAAAAATAATTATGACAGCCCCTTTAAGAAATTCATTTCTTATCGCTGAGCACTTTCAGTTGAATTAAAGTCGGTCAATTTAGCTCTTATGCATAGATCATCGTATAACGATTAGATCACTCTCTGACTGACGTAAATGAACATTTAAAATTAAAATGTTTAAATTCAACGCTATTTTACGCGGTTAATGGTAGCCGAATGGATACGGTCTCCGCTACTCGAGCCAGAGATGTCTCGTGGTGCAGGGTTCGAATTGTTCGGCTGGTGTTAATCGTGACACCCTGCACTGAAGAATCTCAAAAGGATGAAACACTAGTGTCTGTAGGTATTTAATTATTATAGCAAAAACATAATTATGTATATATATAATTGAATTAATTTCAAAACATATCGCAAAAACCAAAACAAACATATATATATATATATATATATATATATATATATATATATATATATATATATTCTGTTTATAATTGTTTATTTTTTAAAACAAAAAAACTTATGGCCATTGAATTATAAGTGGTTTGCCATACTTATAGGTAAATGTGCAACTGGACAGATACCATAATACTTAAAGTTAAATTCAAATTTTGATATATCTAAATTTAAACGCAAAAAAAAAACAATTGGGATGCTGAAAACGTACACAGTAAAACAATACGTTTTATTGTCGCCTTAATTATTAATTTGTAATGCAAATTAAAAAAAACATTTTCGGGATTATTTATTTATGTTGTTAGTATAGAGGAAAATGTATGAATGTTTTTTAAGAAAGGTGTATTAAAAAATGGAGAATAAATTAAAAAAAAAGGTTGGTAAATTGCTGTTGTAAAATGCTCTTGTGGTTTCAATGGGTTAAAGTAGATTTACTTGTAAGAAAATTGTGTTAAAATAACTTAAATGTAATACGGAAATAAACGATGTAAAAAAAAAAGCAGAAAGTATTAACAATTGTTTATTTGGATAATTTAAACGTGAAAAAAAAATCAGGACGCTGAAAACATACACAGTAAAACAATACGTTTCATTGTCGCGTTGATTATTTAGTATAATATATATTGTATACACGAAACAAGTCGATGATTATACATATTTTCATGGAAAGTGTTCGACTGAGCTTCAATCTATGGTCCCCCCTCGCCAAACTTTCACAAGAAACACTCGTCTAGCTGTAAACACTATCAATAATTCCCCCCACTCTTTATCTGTGCCTAAACCTAAACGTAGATTCCATGAACAAAGCTTTTTTTATTAGAACTGCACGCCTGTGGAATTGTCTTCCGTTTTCCTGCTTTCCGGCTGATTACAATATGGTTGTCTTCAAGTCTAACGTAAATAAGTTCTTGATGAGCCGTTCCATATAAGTTATCAAATTTAACAAATTTTCATTACTAATGATTATTATATAGGCCAATTTCTACTGTACACTCTTTAACCCTTATCCTTGAGTGGCCTCTTGGCCTTGATAATGTGTTGATACCTATAAAAAAAAAAAAGAGAAAAAGTCCAATGTGAACAAGTTCTAATTGAATCGTCCCCCTAAGTAATCCAAGTTACAAAATTCCCACTGTTTACTATGCTAAAATCACAATGACTAATGTATACCTATTAACCCTTATCCTTGAGTGGCCTCTGGGCCTTGATAAGTGGTGACACCCATGTAAAAAAAAAAAAAATCACGTTTTGCGTTTGCTTCCGATATCTTGAAGTTTTTTATTCAATAAATTCAAGATATTCGCTTTTCTAAGGACGTCCTTTTGTTCAAACAAAACCGGTCCAGCGATTTATGTTTACTTGTTTACGCTGTTATGGGTTTATGTTTATGTACGCATGCGCAACCGGAAGTCGTAAACCGGATGTTGGGCTACAACACACGTTACAAGGTCATTTGAGTTTTATAATTATATAGATTTGGGTGTGGTTAACATTCTGGAAGAAAGCGGGGTGTATATTTTGTGAATGTGAGCAGTAGGGTTTTTTTTGGAGGGAGGTGTGGTGAAGGAAGGGAGTAGGGATGAGGGAGGAGGGGAAAGTACGATTTCGTATGGTTAGGCTGTGGAGAGGTGTTGGCATTCGATTATTTATTGGTCTAAGCTTTCGCTTTGATCTGAAGTAATGAAGTACATATAACATATATATATATATATATATATATATATATATATATATATATATATATATATATATATATACACTTGTGCCCGATATTATTCATACCCCTCGGATCTTTGAGATTTCTGTAAGAATATTGCTCATACCAGAAGATAGACAATATTAAAGGGATTTCAAACAATAAATCAAGCATAAGCATTTAATTTAAACTCAACAAATAAATAAATTATGCAAGTTTGAAGCATTATACTAAGAAAAACAATAATGACACTAGTTCAAAATTATTCATACCTCTCTTACTAATAGTCAATAGCATGCCCTTTATTCTTAATAACTGCCTGTAACCGGTTTGGATATTTATCAACAAGGTTTTTACAATCATCAACACTGATTTTTTACAATTCTTCAATGCATTAGTTCTCTTAATCCCTCAAATTTCTAGGTTTCCGCTTTTTAACCTCAGTTTTCAATATGTGCCAGAGGTTTTCGATAGGGTTCAGGTTAGGACTCTGGCTAGGCCATTCCAAAACATTAATGTGATTATCCTCAAACCATTTCTTGACTATTTTGGCAGTATGTTTTGGATCATTATCCTGTTGAAGGACCCAGTTTGGTCCTAAATGGAGCTTCTCCGCATCCTGTCTAAAGTTTTTCTGGAGTATCTCCAAATATTGCTCCTTCTTCATGGTTCCATCTATCTTGACCAAACTACCTGGACCACTAGCCGAAAAGGAGCCCCAAAACATTAGGCTACCACCACCATGTTTCACCGTGGGTATGGTGTTCTTTGGGTTGTAAGCTTCTCCTTTTTTCCTCCAAACGTAAGAAGCATCCATATGGCCAAACAATTCAATTTTTGTTTCGTCAGTCCACAAAATACTTGAGAAAACGGCCTCTGGAGAATTCACACGGGTCCTAGCAAACTTTAGACGTGCTGCAAGGCGTTTTCCGGTGTGCAATGGAGTCCTTCTTGGTCTTCTTCCTTTCAGACCATTTTCATGCAGAGTCCTTTGCAATGTTTGCCTTGATATTTTTATGCCAGAAGACTCCAGATTTTCTAAAATGTCCTTAGTAGTGGTGGTTGGATTTGCATTAACACTTCTTACAATATTCCTGGTGGCTCTAGCAGACAGTTTCCTTTTCCTTCCTCTACCAATCAAGTTGTTTGTTGTGTGGTGGCTCTGGAATTTTTTGATGATGCTCTGTACTGTTGCTGTAGGGACCTCAAATTTCTTGGAAATTGACTTGTAACCTAAACCATCCTTATGTGAATTCACAATTTTAGTCCTAAGATCATTACTAAGCTCTTTTTTCTTCCCCATTCTAATAATTTTTATTCTTTTTTTGGTTTTCAATTGATATCATTTTAATTTCTGAAAAATGCAAAAAACGAAATGAAATTAATCAAAGGTTGTATAAAAGCATTCAAAATAAGAATCAAACAGGAAACAAACAGTCAGAAACTCGATTAATACTGAAAAAATAAGGGGGTATGATTATTTTTGAACATTGCAGATTTTATAAATAGCTGTATATTTCTTTTATTACAAGTATCCCGAGATTTTAAAATGACGAAAATGATCAGAAGACGTTTATTAAGAATATGTATCAATATGGACGTAAACAATAAATTCTTACAAAGTTACACCTAATAAACTCAATTTTCAAGAGGGGGTATGAATAATATCGGGCACAAGTGTATATTAGGCTCATTACCGTTGGATCCCGATTTCGAATCTCGCTAGATACAGCCACTCTGATGAGTCGTAAACGACGAAACACGTGTCAGTGGATAATTACATTTTAAAAATAATATATATACTGCTCCCCATGTGGGGGTACCAGATTGGTTAAAAGAGAAAATTATTCCCAACTCGCATTTCGGTAAAAATGCACTTTCTTAAATAATTGAATTCATTTCAAAAACCTATTGCTAAAACCAAAACAAAACCACACACACACACATATATATATATATATATATATATATATATATATATATATATATATATATATATATATATATATATATATATATATATATCACAGAGTCTGTGCGTGTGTGCGCGTGTTTAACGGAAATGATACGTGACCACATAGATTCTGGTCGTGACTTAAACAAATGTAAATTTGTTGGAAGATAAACTGAAACGCTATTGATAAAGTGTTCGACTTTTTTGTTCTTCTAAATTAAAAAATGCCCGATGGCCAACGACAAAGAGGATTTGCTAACAAACTTATCTTCGAAAGCCTTTGAACCGACTCAATATTCGAGTAGATAACATCAATATTTAAATGACTGGGTTCGAAAAAATACTTTTAAAATGACACATTTGCTTGTTAATTAAGAAAAAAAAAATAAAATAAAATAAATAAAAACAGATAAAATCGATGGTGGTGGTGATCATGATGATCGTTAATTTTTTGTTTGTTTTTTTTTTGTTGTTTTTTTTTTTGCACAGGAAGTTATTGAACACAAGGAAGTTATCAAGACCCAGAGGCCATTCGAGGATAAGAGTTAACGAATAGACAGTGATAAAAGATAATGGTAGTACAAGGACAGTTCAACAAGAACTTGTTTCATGATGGGGGTTAAAGAATTTGTGGAGAGGTCAGCAGAGATGCTTAGAGCAGAGCAGAGCAGAAAGAAAGAGAGAGAGAGGGAGGGGGAGAAAGAGAGGGGAAAGAGAAAGAGAGGGGAGAGAGAAAGAGAGAGAGTTACGTCATCTCCGGCTATTACTCACGCAATGTTTTTTTTGTTTTGTTTTTTTGTTTTGTTTTGTCTTTGCACAGGAAGTTATTGAACACAAGGAAGTTATCAAGACCCAGAGGCCATTCGAGGATAAGAGTTAACGAATAGACAGTGATAAAAGATAATGGTGGTACAAGGACGGTTCAACAAGAACTTGTTTCATGATGGGGGTTAAAGAATTTGTGGAAGAGGTCAGCAGAGTTGCTTAGAGCAGAGCAGAGCAGAAAGAAAGAGAGAGAGGGAGGGGGAGAAAGAGAGGGGAGAGAGAAAGAGAGGGAGTTACGTCATCTCCGGCTATTACTCACGCAATACTATTGACAGACTATACAGCATTTTTTTTTCCTGCCTTTGTCAGAAACATCGCTCATAGTAGCTGAGAACTGAGGGACAAAATAGGAGAAGCAAGAGTTACGAGGCTGCCAAAAATGCATCTACAATACCTTTTTGCTCTTGATTTGACTTCCAAACTAATCTGTCTCTGCTCAGGTCTTTATTGTTTCCTCGTTCTTTCAAGTCCATTCTTAGTACTACCTCCCATTTTTTCCTTACTCTTAACTCTGTGAACCGACTCTGCTACCTCAATCATTCTACATTTACTAATCTAAGAACTCTCGTCCATTCTTTCAATGTGACCAAACCATCAAAGTCTCATGTTCTGTCCAGGTCCCCTTATACTGTCCAGATTTAATCTTCCTCTGAGATCATCAGATCTAAGCCTGTCTTTAGGACTCACATTACAAATCCATTGTATCATTCATAACATTTCTCTTCATGCAATGCATGTCCTCAACACTTACAGGCCAATTTTCACTTCCATACATCATCACATTGAGTATACATTTTTGACTGGGTGATTCCAATATTTTCCCGATTCTGATACAATTCCGATTCTTTTAAAACCTCTAAACTTAAAACCATGGAGTTGTTATTTATTATTTTTTATTTTTAGATTAGCATCCAAACTTCTTAGAATCAAGTGTTGTAGCTATTTATTGACTGTGTTTATATTAATTTCAGTTTGAAATTAAACGTCTGTTATTTTTGTTTAGTTGTGAAAAATCAAGTTTCTGTTCTCTTGATTGTGATAAAAACAAAACCGAAGTAGTCAGCACACATGCTCGTGACGTGTTGGTCACATGACTGTTTCTGCCATTGTTTACTTTTCTTTTTCAGTGGAAGCGGTGATCTGGCATACATCGCGACAACTTAACTTACACCTGCTTTCATCTCATACTCACACTGATTCACTCAAATTAGTTACACATCTCTATTTTACCTCTAAGTGGCCCGGAAGTAGGGTCTCATTTTACGTTAAATTTGTGTAGAAAACTGACTCTCATCCCATCTCATTTTAAATTTAAAATATTTGAGTTTTTTTTTTTATTCGTTTTTTTTTTTTTTTTTTGCAGATATTTTTTTCAGGTTGTTTATATGAAATCACCCTAAAAAAGTAGAATCTGATGGGGAGAGGGACTACTATGGGTGTGATCATAAAAAAATACCGTTTCAGCTACTGCACATCATTTTCTTTTTTAATGAAATTACATATGACGTGAAACAATATGATTACTAATAAATAATGTCAATGAGAGATAATCTACCATTATTCAATATGGTTCTTGATCAGAATTCCCCTTTACATTAAAAAAAAACAAAAATAAAAAAAATCTGTATGATGTACATACCTGTGACGGAAAGAAAATGTCATATTCCAAAAATTACGTAAATTGATCAAGTAAAAAATAAAATCGTGCCATTGCTGCAGTAGCAGTGTCAGATGTCGCTATTAAAAATGAGTGAGAAAAAATTGAATGATTAGACTCACTATCTTTCGAAGCTTATAACTACTTGAAAAATGTAATTTAAACCCTATTTTTTTTTTCAATAAAAGGAGCAAAGATCAAATTTTAAAATAATAAAAGGATTAATAGAAATGCAATTTTTTTAAAAATCGGGTTTCCTTAAAAAGATTTAAAGAAATTCAACGAATTTTAATTTACTTCAAATATAATAAAAATATATAAATTCCAACAAATCACTTACCTATAAAAATACTAATCAATGGGTGCTTCCATTCTTCATTCATAAGAATTTGTCCATATTTATATTTTATATTCCATGTACTTTTTAAATAAAAGAATTTTTTAAGCAAGTATTCAAAAAGACTGCGATTTTAAATTCTGATATCAGATGGTCACAGAGCATATTTGTCTCCCTTTCTTCCAATTGCACAAAACTATTCTTTTTTTTTTGTTTTAAATTAGATTATTTTCTTTATTGATCTTTTATCTTCAATTTGTGATATATAAATTTGAGGTGAGAAAATTAATTATTTTCTTTTTAATAGACATTTCAAAATGGCGGGGGTGAATTTAAAAAAAACGTTTGTCTAGAATATTATATTCAGTTTATTGGAAAGAGCATAAAATTTTACATTAAACCTGCAAATATCGTAAAAATTGAACCAATAGAAAAATTGTTATAGATTTTTTAATTGAAAAAATTGAAAAAAATTTACCTCGTAAAATTGAATTGATTTCATTACATAGAAAAAATGGCTGCATGAGCGCGCGCATGCACTTTGTAAACACTGTTTTTTTTTTTAAATAATAAAAAAAAATATTTCTATTATTTTTTAAAAAACTTTAATAGTTTATTTTGGAAGTATATTCCATAAAGAAATTAAACAAACCCCTTTAAAAAGAGAAATTATTTTATAGGCCAGTGCTCCTTTTGGAGAGAAAGGGGAGCTGACTTTTAAATCCTACTTTCCAACCCTTGTGTTACATTTTTAACTGTGGTGTTAGAGAATAGACGGACAGAAGCAGTAAATTATCTGTCTATCTATGTTTATCTGTGAATCTATCTATATATCTGTTTATCGATCTATCAATCTATCTACCTTTCTATCTATCTCTCTATCTGTCTATATAATTATCTATCTATCTAGCAATGAGTGGCTAACAGAGACTAGAATGGTGGTCACTCAGAACAAGAATGTAAGGAGAAGAAGGGATTTCCTTACCCATGCACTAGTTGTGGGTTAAGGACTCATTTTTCTGTAATGTGCCCCAAGACATCAAAATCCTCTGTAGGAAGGACTTCCTTATCTGATGGTGAAAATTGCATATTCCTTGTTTTCAGTGTCCTTAAAAGGTAAAGGACCCCCTAGTGTTTTTCCATTGCACTTTGGACACGGGGAGTCAAAAATCTCTTTTCTCCTAAACTATTTTGCAGGAACTGAAATCTAAGGAAAAATTTGTACATAGGCCTGTAATTATGCCTGTAAATACATTTATTGGAACAAGGTCTATGGACCTCCTAGAGCACAATATCTACATAAAATTGGGTTCTCAGGAACCGTTTCATTTTGCTGTTCTATTCACAGACAGCCTTAACTTGCAATTTTAAGTTGACAAATTTGATGAGATTACGACTAACATAACTGAGGCAGGTTTTCGTCTCTGTCATGGATATAAAGATTTAAATGTGCTACATGGTCTCGTTGGTCTGGACTTAATTCAGCAAATAAAAAATTTCTGTGTAGTTAAATATCTTAATGGGACTGCTTGGAAAATTACAAATACATTTATCCCATTTGGGGATGGGCGTAATTTTTTGAAGCCCAAATCAAATCACGAACCTCAGAATGAGTTGCCTCCCTTGATCAAGTTTGCCGATCATTACATGCTTGCTCTTCATATTTGGTGGAAAGTGTATTAAATCCTATCCCCTCTTATTCAGACATGCTTGGCCCATTTTTTTAAGAATCTTCTGTAGAACACGGAATAGAAAAATTTCTTTCCCTAGATTCCATTGGAATCAATGAAAATGCTAAACTGTCTTCATATGATGAAGCAAAGATAGCCGAATTAAAAAAAACCATCATACTAAAAAATGTGAAATATTATGTGGATCTGCCCTGGGACAACAAAAAGTCGGTTCGATTAGACTCTAATTACATGCCTTCCCTGAAGATTATGCAGAGGGTGGCCGTTTCTTTATAGAAATCCGGTTTATTCAACGAAAATCTACAAGTGTTTGAAGATTATGAACAAATAGGTATCGTTGAACCTTTCTCTGTTACTCCTGGTGAGTACAACAAATACTGTTGGATTCCTCATAGACCCGTTTTTAAGGAGGATGTTGGGATTACCACTGAAATCCGTCCTTTTTTTTTTTTTTTTTTTACATAGCATAACCTCTTAACAAGGCCCAGAGACCACTCCAAGATAAGGGTTAAGAGTGTACAGTAGTCAATTTGACAATTCGATAAATTTGTTAACTTAAGTGGAACGGCTCATCAAGAAGTTGTTTACGTTGGACTTGAATACAACCCTATTGTAATCAGCTGGAAAGCAGGAAAACGGAAGACAATTCCACAGGCGTGCAGTTCTAAGAAAGAAGCTTTGTTCATGGAATCTACGTTTAGGTTTAGGTACAGATAAAGAGTGGAGGAAATTATTGATAGTGTTTTCAGCTAGACGAGTTTTTCTTAAGAAAGTTTGGCGAGGGGGGACCATAGATTGAAGCTCAGTCAAGCACTTGCAATGAAATGAAAATAACAATAAAGCAGAAACAAACTCGCAACATCTCTTCTGTGAGATAGAGGTTGCAGGGAAGAAAAAATAACTGTCCATTTTTTTTTTTTTTTTTTTTTTTTTTTTTACATTTTCACCCCAAACAAGGCAAATTGCCACTTTGGGGGGCTACTATCAGGGGCAACAGCTACTGGGGTACTATGTAGGGATTTGGGCAGCAAGATGTCGGTTCACGTTACACTTGAACTTCTGCACGTCAGTACTGTTGGGGAAGTAGGGACCTGGAATGGAATTCCATAGTCTAGCAGTTCTGGGGAAGAAACTATTGGAGTAGAAAGATCTTTTACATCTAGGGATCTCTACAGTGTGGGGGTGGGATTTAGCAGCTTGTCGGGTTTGTCGAGGGTGCTCACATCGTGGGGGCACAAGTGCTTGCAGTTCGTCAGAGCATTCACCACTAAAATACTTGTAGAACAGGCAGAGGGATGCAACATTTCGTCGATGGGACAGAGGCTGAAGCTTAGATGCCAGTTCAGGGCCTATCAGGTTTGCGACTCTCTTTTGAACCTTGTCAAGGAGCGAGAGACTAGTAGCAGATGCACCAGCCCAAATGTGACACATCTGGGCTGGTGCATCTGCTACTAGTTTCTCGCTCCTTGACAAGGTTCAAAAGAGAGTCGCAAGCCTGATAGGCCCTGAACTGGCATCTAAGCTTCAGCCTCTGTTCCATCGACGAAATGTTGCACCCCTCTGCCTTTTCTACAAGTATTTTAGTGGTGAATGCTCTGACGAACTGCAATCACTTGTGTCCCCACGACGTGAGCACCCTCGACAAACCCGATAGGCTGCTAAATCCCACCCCCACACTGTAGAGATCCCTAGATGTAAAAGATCTTTTTACTCCAATAGTTTCTTCCCCAGAACCGCTAGACTCTGGAATTCCATTCCAGGTCCCTGCTTCCCCAACAGTACTGACGTGCAGAAGTTCAAGTGTAACGTGAACCGGGTCGAAAAAAAATGCCGGAAATTTTTCTCTAGAGTAGATAAACTTAGGACTTTATTTAAGTAGTATACTTAATATATACTATTACTGCAAGCTTGCCTGTATTAGAAATACTTTCTTCTTGCTGGCGAATCATACTATCTTATATAGTTAGCCTTATGTTCAAGTACATTCGAAATATAATACAGTGCAAAGAAACAGTCACTCATGAAAACGAACCTCCTAAATTAAAACCTTGAATAATAATTTAAACTCTAATGTAAATTAATATTAAGCAGACTTTACAAATTGATAATAGTTAATTATTGGATTTTAATTAATTATAAGATGAAACTTTAATGATTCAAACTAGACAGATAATGACAAACTTCCACCCATTAATATGGGGGGGGGGAGATTATCACCAAAAGTGTCATGAATTATTAACTTCGCACCGGACTTACTACTTAGATATATATAAGTCACTTGTACCCATTCCCCTCCCCCCCCTTTTTTTTTTTTTTTTTTTAATGGAGAGTAGATAATACAGTGGATGTGTTATCGGCAGCTCCAGTAACTCTCGCTTCTCCTATTTTGTCATTCAGTCCTCATTCAATGAGTGATTTTTCTGACAAAGGGTGAAGAAAAAGCTGCTTAAAGGTCGGTACTACTTGGTGACCAGTAGTCTGAGATGTCGGAAATTTTTCTGTCTCTGTCTGTCCTTGTGGCCATGTCACTAGTAAGGGTTCTGGAGGTAAACGTTTTGTCTGGGCTGACGTTATCTGCCTGATAGTCAGGGACCCGAACCTTGGATTAACCACTAAGGAGGCTGTCCTATCAGCAGGCGCAAAGTACTGGGACTGCTGTATTGCCATTTGGTGAGTGGATCTGGACCATGCAGTAGTCTCTGGTGGGGCCTCTCGATGCCATACTAGTGGGTAATTGTTACGGCTTTACCTTTTCGTGTGCTACAAATAAAAAATTTTTCCTGTCTTTTTCTCTCTTACTTTCCCTCTCTGTACTGCTCTAACCAAGTATGCCGACCTATTCCACAAATCCCAAAACCTCAACATGAAATATCTCCAGAATAAAAACTCGATTAAACCTAGAACCCCATCTTCCAGCGTAGACCCCTACTACCAGGTCTCCTTCTCCAATATCAGGGGTCTACGTTCCAACCTTCCAGAGGTTGAAACCCAATTACAGGAGACGAAACCGGACATATTATTTCTAAGTGAAACTGGAATAGGGCCGACCACTTCCCTAGATGAGTTCATAATTAATGGATACTCCAATTTAACAGCTAAATCTGACACCCAAGATCGCCATGGGCATGGAATATGTGCCTACATTAAGGATGGCTTCCCATGTGGCAGGGATATCTCTAGAGAAGATCCTAATTTACCCTATATGTGCTTCAGGGTTGCACTTGCTAACACCACTGCATTTATATTTGCTCTCTATAGGCCCCACAACAGCGGAGTTACTATCTTTAAGAGCATATCTGAGAAAATAGACCACATACTGTCTTCACATCCCTCGGCTAACATCCACATCTGTGGTGACTTCAACGTCCATAACGTGGAATGGCTGACCCATTCAAATAAGACAGATGATGAGGGGAGGTTTTGTCATGATTTTGCCATTGCTTATGACCTCACTCAGATAGTTCGCGAACCCACCCGTGTGCCCGATACACCCAATCAATGTGCAAGCCTCTTAGACCTTTTTCTCTCAACTTCCCCTGAGCTATGTTCATGTACCGTTCATTCTCCTTTAGGATCCTCCGACCACTCCGTCGTATCAGTTAAGATAAAAACGAAATGTAAGAAGCTGTATACCGATACTCTATGGCTGACTGGGATAGCTTCCGTACATTCATATCTGATTTACCTTTGCACTCCATGTTTAAAAAGGAAGTGTCCTCTATAGTATCAGATCTGACCGAATGGTTAATTGTAGGCATAGACCAATTCATACCATCTAAAAAATTCCAACAAAAACCTAACAGCCAGCCATGGTTCTCCCCAGAATGTGCTGCTGCTATCGCGCACAGAAATCACTTTTTCCATAGCTACCAACGTAATAGATGCACTGAGACTAAAGCTGCTTTCAGGACTGCCAGCAACCACTGTAAAAGAGTAATAAAAAATGCAAGAGAGCTATATGCCCAGTCTGTTAAATCCAAGGTAGCTGATCAGCGGCTTGGTTCCCACCAGTTTTGGCAAATAACAAATAGGATCCTGAACAGAAGTGTGCGTTCTATTCCAACCATTATCAATGGACCAGAGGTCATCTCGTCAGCATCAGACAAGGCCAAACTATTTGCAAAGAACTTTGCAGCTAATTCTACCTTATGCGACGAAGGCCATCAACTCCCCATATTTCCTCCTATAACACAGAACAAGCTAGGTAGCATACAAATATCCGTGCATGAGGTCGCCAAGCTAATAAAAAACCTAGATTCCAGTAAAGCAACTGGCCCTGATGGCATCCCAATTATAGTGTTAAAAAAGCTTCAACCAGAACTTGCTCCCATACTTATGAAACTATTTAAGCGCTGCCTTAAGGAGAAGTGCTTTCCGACCCCCTGGAAGACCTCATCAGTTTGCCCTGTATTTAAGAATTCAGGTGATAAGTCATCTCCCTCTCAGTACAGACCAATAGGTCTCCTGTGTGTTATGAGTAAGTTGCTGGAATCAATATTAAATAGAGAAATAGTCAACCACCTTAGCAGGAATAACCTTCTTAGTGACACACAATATGGTTTCCGCTCTGCAAGATCTACCGCAGATGTGCTGACGGTTATATCCCACAGGATTAGTGAATCTCTTGACAAAGGCTTCCTTTCTAGGGCAATTGCTCTTGACATATCAAAGGCCTTCGACAAGGTATGGCATAAGGGTCTACTTCACAAGATTTCCAGCTACGGTATAACTGGAAATGTTTTCTCAATCATTAAATCATTTCTCTCCGATAGGCTCATAAGAGTAGTGGTAGATGGACAAAAATCGGAGGCCTGCAATATAAATGCTGGGGTCCCTCAGGGGTCAATCCTGGGCCCAACTCTCTTCCTGATCTACATCAATGACCTCCCTAAACACATACTTAAATCATTCGTTGACATCTATGCTGATGACACGACCATATACGGCAACACATCAAAGGCTGTAAATGACAAAGTTCTCTCTGATTCTCTCTCCTCTGATCTCGAGCGCGTGGTTCAGTGGGGGAAGATGTGGCTAGTTACCTTTAATGCATCCAAAACCAAACTCCTATCCTTACATCATCAACGCTCTGATCCCCAGCTGGCATCAATTGTGATGGATGGCTCTCGTCTGGGTGAGGCCCTGTGTTTTGACAAGCTTCTGGGTTTGACCTTTACTCCTGATCTGAAATGGAACACGTACATCAAGTCTGTTGCCAAGGTCGCTGGAAAGATGGTAGGATCCTTCTACCGCTCCAGAAGATATCTCACTACTGATGCAATTCTCTATCTATATAAAAGCCAAGTACGTCCAAGGATGGAATACTGTTGCCATATCTGGGCAGGAGCTGCCAAAAACAGCCTATCATGCCTTGACAGAGTACAAAATAGACTTCGTGGCTTAGTGGGGGATGCCCTTTTCTCTACCCTGCAACCCCTCTCCCACAGAAGAGTCGTTGCGAGCCTATCCTTGTTTTATCGTTATTTTCATGGCAGGTGCTCGTCTGAACTCCAATCCCTGGTCCCCCCTCGCCAATCTTTCACGAAAAACACCCGTCTAGCTGAATCCACTGTGAAAAATTTCCCCCACTCTATATCTGTGCCTAAATCAAAACGCGGATTCCATGAACAAAGCTTCTTTCTTAGAACTGCACGCCTGTGGAACTCTGTTCCGTCTGCCTGCTTCCCTCCGGACTTCAACTTGGATGTCTTCAAGTCTAATGTTAACAAATTCCTAATGAACCGCCCCCTTAAGTAAACACTCCATCAAATCTCCACACTAACGTAATGTACTTGCAATAACCCTTATCCCTGAGTGGCTTCCGGGCCTTGATAAGTGGTGATCACTGTGTAAAAAAAAAAAAAAAAAAAAAAAAAAAATCTTACTGCCCAAATCCCTACATAGTACCCCAGTAGTTGTTGCCCCTGATAGTAACCCCCTACACCAAAGTGGCAATTTGCCTTGTTTGGGGTGAAAATGTAATAAAAAAAAAAATAAATTAAAAAAAGTTACCTTGTATTCAATATCTGGAAAAATGTAATGGCTACCCATTACTTTTTCTTTCCTCCTTTGGCAGTGTGTCAAAAATTGCCTGACTTGAAATGCAAACTTTCATTGGTTGATAAGAATTTGTTTTATTACAGTCTTTTTGATTGGTTGATTGAAATTTAAACCCCACGCACACAGGATTTTCAAACCGAAAAACTTGAGTTTGCATGTTTTCATCATCTCTCCTTTCATGCACGGACTCAAATTTAAGGGCGATTGGAGCCCTTTCTTCTCTCCTGTTAGAAAATATTCTACCTAACTAATTAGGTTTCATTCCTTGATGTGATATCGTCTCCTTTAAATCAGCTAAAAATGTTGATATTAAAAATACTATTCGATGGAATTAACCACCTACTCTATTGGAATCATAATTAAATGGATCCTTTAACAAGAACTTTCAAACTCTACTCAGTAGAGATTTAACTAACACTTCTCACGAAGCATCACCTATCAGACTCAGCCGAGATGCAAAATGACGCAATAATTTTGCAACCTAGAAGAAAGACGACTGGTTTTATCATACTGGGTAAGTTTACTTTTCATTCGTTGTGTCAATTTCTTCTCTGTCAATTAGTTCTAAATTGTGTGAGATTAAATTTCTCACAACAGAAACCCATACGCATGCACATATGCACGTACAAACACCCAAACACACACACACATACATACACAAACACACACATATACACAAACACAAGCACACAGAGGGAGATATCAATCACACCAGTTGTTAAAGGTGCCACAGGGATTATGAAGAAGAACCTGAAGTCCTACCTAACTAATATTCCTGGTGAACCAAGTGCAAAAGAGATCCAGACAATTGCACCTAAGGGAATAACGAGGATACTAAAAAGAGCTCTCGGTTGGATTCAATAAAAAACAGGGCAATGTTGGCAGCTGGTTTGGCTGCCTCATACCCAACGTTACAATATTTAAAGGAACAAAATTAAAAACATGCAAACTCAAATACACATACACACACATACACACGCGCATGCGCCCCCTCCCCATAGAAATTTGTAGAATTTCAAATTTATAAGCAAGCGGACGGAATACATACAAGCTTGTATACAAACAGGATATTTGTAAGATATACAATAGTAAAGGTTTATTTTTTCAAAGTGTATTATGTCACCCGTTTTAAAATGATACTTGTAATAGTCGTCTATATCGCCTAACTATGACTATTGTGTTTTATTCTGCGATGTCAGCAGGTTATGTAACTTTAATGAAGCGGCCTTTTATTTACGTCGACCAACCACGCTTGAATAAGTAAATATGCCTGTTTGTCGTATATTTAACTAAAAAAAAAAAAAAAAAAAAAAAAACGTTTAGTAAATGTTTATTTTTATTGTAGATTTCCACCCGCACCGCAATGCCCCCGTCCTCCTTAATAAGATTCTACATTTTTAGGCGATTACATGTGCAATGCCTTGTAAAAAACTAAACAATAATAATTTTAGAATTCAGAGTGGGGAATCAGTTTCAAATATAAATTTAACGTCGTAAAGTAATCTACCAATATAGCGTTATTCTAGCGTTTTTATTTATTTTTTATTTTATTTATTTCTTTATTTTCTGTAGAAGATAAATCGGCGCTTCTACACTATAAGGACAAAATTTTAGAAATCGTGATTCTGAAGTTCACACGAAAACGATGGTATCTATGCATTCCTCGTATTTTTAAGATGATTATATAAAAAATTACGAAAATCGATAAGTTAGGAAATTATTAATTAAGAAAAACAAAAATAGAATTTGATGAAAACAATCGTAAGACACAGGAGAGTTCAAAAGGGAGGTAATTTTCTGTTTCAATTTAAACAAGATGGCTGTAATTTTTCACCTGTTAACACGATTAAAGTTGTTTGTTGTAATAATGTTGTAATATTCAGGTAATTTCGACTGCATAATTTGGAAGCTATCATTGTAATTTTGTAGAATCGACAAAAAAAAAAATCAATAGAAACCATTTTTTTTTTTTTTTTTTTTTTTTTTAATATCTAAAAACTCCATTTATCGACTACAAAATTTCGTTCTAATACTGTAGAAGCACCGATAAATCTTGTACGCACCTTGGGGGTTGGGTGGATCCTCGTTTTTCAGCGATTGCGGGTTAGGACTTACGGCTTTGCCATTCGGACTAAGGGTTAGTAGTAAAATAAACTGGTTAAAAAACAATTTTTAAAAACACAAACTAGAACGGCCCGGGAATGGGAATTCTTCACTTTTAAGATTTTTTTTTTTTTTTTTTTTCCGTTTCAAAAATCCTTCTTTAATGCGTGAAGAATTCGAATAAAGCAACACAAAGAAAGAAAGAAAGAAACTCACCAATCTGATTTGTGTGCTGATGAGGACGTAAGGCATTGTTAAATTACAATTAAATCTGCTTTTAAAATTTTCGTTTTATTTGACAGATGTGCAAAGTCAACAACAGATGACAATTTTCCCAACAAGTGGTGGTAGTTGCGGACGTTTCACGTTTTCCGCAACAGTTATAAAAATACGGATGCTCAAAAGAAACAAAATAAATTGTTTTTCTCTCTCAAACGAATTCGTTGCATTTTAGTTGAAAACTCCAAATGGCTATACTTCTTCATCTCCGGGCTACAACTTTGCGCCTAATTTGTCCTGAATATAATTTCTTAAATTTTGTCCAAATAAATAGCTTAAAGTACGGTATCTGTTCTATCTCTAGTCAGTGAAGGATGGATACTTCAAGATTGGGGCAATTTTAATGTTTATCCTAGTCCAGAATGCCCTTTCTTGGAGAGCTGGAATTTCCCCACAATTAAAAAAATCGACCGTGTGTTTAACTCTTCCCTCGTGGGGAGGGGGGCTCAATTAAATATTAACAACTCAACTAAAGTAAAGAAAATTGTATCCTTTGCCCTAATGCGGTCAAGAACAAAATAAAAATGAATTTTTTTCGCTTTTAATATTCTGCAATAAAAATTTGTTAAAAAGAAATTTAAAAAAAAAAAAGACAGACTCTACATTGAAAGTTCACTTTACTTTATAAATTCAACATAAAATGATCACCTACTTCCAGATCATATAGCAGAGGACAGAATCAGTAACCATTTTTAGGTATGAGGGGCCTGCCAAAAGTAATACCTCCTATTTTTTTATTTCACCTGAATGGATCAGAAGGGGATTACAAATTGCATTGTTATGATAGCTGAACTTATTAATTCATGACCTGAAAGTTTCATCTCTCTGTTGCAGATATTGATGGTGTGAGATTTTAAGAAAGCAACTCCTGTCATAGACATGCGTCAGAAGCAGAGATGCATCATTTAAATTCTTGACAAAAGTGCATTGAGAATGGTGGTAACTATGTAGAAAAATAAATTCTGTAGCACAAAGGGTCGCTCATTTTAATGGTATAACTCCCATCTTTGTAACTCTTCAACTTTTTTAATTAAAAAAAGGGGGAAAACTTTAATTTTGTAACGACCCTCGTAATTTTGAAATGGCTACCAATTTTTAATTAAAAAATTATTTTTTTAAACTGTTAATATATTTAAATTTTATTTCTTTCTTGAACAGCCACCCCATTTTCTTTTTTCTTTTTATTTTTTGCTTTTTTTTTATATGATATTGACACTCTAAGTATTGGGATTAATGTAACAGAGCGCAGACACGCATATGGAAACTGCATGCAAATAACCGAGCCATGTGCAAGGTCATGTCACGGCAAGGAATAAGGAAAGGGTTATAAATAGAAGAACGTGTGTACAGATGGATTATCACATAAGAGAGAAGACAGATAGTCGTGTTGCACACGTGGGCCGAGAACAATAGGTTTGGACAATAGAGAAGAAATTATTGTGGAAAGTCAGCATCATCAGCAGTAGCAACCCTGCCGACCATGGTTCTTCAATGCTGACGGCTAGCCATAGCCCGAAACAACTCAACTTTTGACAGTAATCTTGTCCAAACGATCAAGTTGTCCATCAAAGTGTGTCTTGGTCGAGCTTGCTTTTTTGATCCTGGCATTCTACTAGTCAGTACCAGATGTTCTATGCCTCTTTGACGGTAAATATGTCCTAAGAACAGTACCTGAAAATAAATATGTGTTGTTTAAACAGGAAAAAGTGAGTCGAGTTATTCCTTGTTTTGGTTTCCTTGTAACGGTGTCTGCATGTTAAAACATGTGTAACGTTTACATTCCGACAAGACAAGGAATGACTTGACTCACTTTTTCAAGGAAACCTATGTTACATTTATAGGGGATCGTTTTTAGCCCTCTTGCAGTTTAGATTAACCAAAATATGAGGAAAATACGGGAACACATTTGGGAGTACACCGCCTGTAAGAATGTCATTTGATTGGCTATTGAAATTGACGTAATTATTGTAATAGAATTTTTTTAATAATATCATTGTTGAAGAATTTAATTATTAATTTTTTTTTAATTATCAATTACTTAATTATTATTATTATTATTATTATTATTATTATTATTATTATTATTATCAGCTCACAAGGAGCTTTCACACAGGTCATAAAGGATTTCTCCTTGAAAACAGCCTGTGGTATTCTCTGGAAGCTGAGTGACAACAAGTCTCCCCAGTTTTTCAGTGCTCTCCGCCTCTTCTGATAATATTTGCAAATGAATTTGCATTATCACAACAGCTGCCCACCATTGATTTCTTGCTAGCAGCGGCCATTGGTCTCCACTGGAATTTGAGTGGCAATAAGCCTCCCCAAGGTCCAGTTCTCTTCACACTTGTCCAGAAGAGATCTGGTCAGTGCTCTCTTCTCGGTCTTTCCATCCTCCTTGACCCTTCTCAGCTATTTGGCCTCATTCGTTGGGGGCTGGGGGAATTGGGTAAACGCTTTTTCATATTTTATCTTTGCAGCGGTTTGTCTGGTCCGTACGTGTGGCTCATGTGTATTATTCCCCGCATTCAAGGTTTTCCTTAATATTTCAGTTGTTTTCATTATTGTTATTCATTGTATCTTTCCAGTCATTCCTCTAATTCCAATTTCTCCCATTTTTTTTTTCAAAGTTTTTTCGGAATTGTTCCTATTATTATTATTATTATTATTATTATTATTATAAAAATATAATTATGTACAATCTACATTTGTTGGAATTTGTGTGGCGAAGAAGGAAATCAAATCGGGTACTTTCTCCCCGTATATTATTATGTATCCGATATTATTTGTAATTATGCTTATTTGTTTGTTTCTGTATTTAATAAAAATCATTTAATAAAACATTTCTGTTTTTAATAAAAATCATTTAATGAAAAAATATTCTGTATTTAATAAAAATCATTTAATAAAAATATTATGTATTGAATAAAAATGATTTAATAAAAAATATTTTGTATTTAATAAAAATCATTTGATAAAAAAATATCCTGTATTTAATAAAAATCATTTAATAAAAAAAATATTCCGTTTTCTTATATTGTTTCGATATAATCTTATTACATCAACTTCAGTATTATTTTATTTTGACTTCCTTATTTGCTTTAAATGGTGAACAACTTTTGAGTGGTCAACCTCGAGTTCAACAGCAACTTCTCGTGTGGTTTTGTGAGGATCAGCTTCAATTAAGGCTTTTAAATGTTTGTTATCAACCGCAGTCGGCTGGCTGAGACCGTCTTCATTGCGTCACCAGTGTGAAAGTTCTTGAACCACTGCTGTGCCAAATGTTCGTTAGTGGTTCCTAGGCCAAGCGCATCATTGATATCACAAACTTTTTGGCCTAGTTTGAACTGGAACAAGAAAATTGTGCGGATTTGAATTTTATCCATGCTGTCGAAAAGCCTGCAGAAAAATGAATGAAGAGATTAAGAACAGTAACAAATAACATAATTCAATAGAGCGAAAAACGCTCTTCAAAATGATATATAATATGGCTATATATATATATATATATATATATATATATATATATATATATATGAATGATTGATATGTAGTTTGCTTGAAGCCTTGTGTGGGATAGGTATGTAGTAGAGATTTAGAAGGCTATCACAATGCGAGGAATGAATTATAGTCGTTGTTGGTAAGAGAAGACGAGAACAAGTGGCGATTTACAAATCAATTAGTACATACACATATGTCTATATATACATATATTTATTCAGTTGCATTGAGCACAAATGTCTTACTTGTTATGTCTGCGACAATATCCATTATTAATTTTTTTTTTCTGAAATTAATAATGGATATTATCGCAGACATAACAAGTAAGACATTTGTACCTAATGCGACTGAATAAATATATGTATATATAGACATATATGTATGTACTTATTGATTTGTAAATTGCCACTTGTTTTCATCTCCTCTCACCAACAACGACTATAATTCATTTCATTCCTCGCATTGTGATAGCCTTCTAAATCTCTACTACACACACACACACACACATATACATATATTCAGAAGTGAAGGTCAGACCCAGAAGTTTTGTTAAAGTAGGGAGCTTCTTTGAGACAAGAACCATTAATATCAATTACAGGCAAGTGGGGATCAGAGCGTTTATGGTGAAAAGATAGGTTAAAATTAACTAGCCATCTTTTGCCCCATTGCATCACATGATCAAGGTTGGAGGAGAGAGACTCAGAGAAATATTGATCATTACTGGCCTTTGAAGTGTTGCCATAGACGGTAGAGTTGTCTGCATATATGCCAATGAATGAACTTAGAATGTAATTTGAGAGATATTTGATTGATGAAGATAAAAAGAGTTGGATAGGATGGATCCTTGAGGCACGCCGGCATTGATACTTTGAGCTTTGAATGTCTGTCCATCAACAACTACTTGTATGAATTTATTGAAGAGAAAAGATTTGCTGATTGAGAACACATTTCCAGATATTCCATAGCTGAAAATTTTGGGAAGTAGACCTTTATGCCAAACCTTGTAAAATGATTTTCATATGTTAACATTTATTGTTTTTGAGAGGAAACTCCCATTGATAGATTCACTGGTCCTATGTAAAATACAGTCAGTACATCAGCTGTAGATCTTGCAGGATGGAAACCATATTGCTGGTCACTGAGTAGGCTGCTTTTGCTGAGGTGGTTGACAATTTCTGTATTTAACATAGATTCAAGCGACTTGCTCATGACAAAAAGAAGACTAATTGATCTGTACTGAGATGCAGAAGACAGATTTCCAGTATTTTTAAATATTGGATAGAATAATGACGTTTTCTAACGTGTTTGGAAGCATTTTATATTTAGGCATCGATTGAACAACTTTGCAAAATGGGTGCTAGTTCTGATTGCAGCTTTTTGACTACTTTAACTGGAATATTGTCAGGACGAGTTGCTTTGCTGGCAACGAGATTTTTGATGTGGCAACATCATGGACAGATATGTGGATGTCACTCAGATTATTTTTGGTCTTGGGAGGAAATTCAGGAGGTTGGTGGCCCTAATTGGATAATTCCAAATGTGTTCACAAAGGCATGTGCATATATTACATCAAGTTCATGTGTGTATGTGGTGGTTGCCATATTGAATTCTTGGGTCTTCTTGTCGAACCTGGGGCCAGACTCGGGGGGGGGGCTTCTGGTTGTGTCAGAAGAGAGAAGACTGGAGTTTGAAAGAAGTACTGTGAAATGAAAAAGAGAAAGAGTCTTTTGCACCACCTTTTAGCAACTTTGGTAGTGTACTCAGCTCATCTGAAAGATGACCTCTGATTGAAGCCAGAAAAGAAGTTGAATGCTTGCATCAATCAACACTAATCTAAAAAATTAGCACAGAATCAAAATTGCAATGGCAGCTCGTTGGAGTCGTGGTGTTTCTGCTGTTGCTGCTGTTGTTGTTTGTTGTACAGATGATACAGAGTGTCGAAATGGACGGTAGCTATTTTGTTTAAATGGCCACCTAATTAAATATTAGACAGACTTGGCATTAACTGTGTAAGAAAATGGGGTTACCAATAATAAAATACCAACATATCCACTGTAATAAAACTCGATTTTATTTAACAGGAACATATGAGAAATCCTTCCAAAAATAAAACCTCCTATTAATTTTTTTTAACTTAAAAAGTCTGAAGGGAACTTACTCATTCACTTATAATGAACTCTACTAACTATTATATAAACCACAAATTCATTATTCTTGCCGGCGAAAATATTGTGACCTAACTCAAGACTACAGACGGTCTAACTAGCCCTCAGAAAAACCGACAACCTTTCTTGTATTTACTCTTTTGTATATATATTCTTTCTACCTAAAACCCTGTTGTTTGCATCTTTCTTAACGACCTTTTCGAGGACCACAACAAAAAAATTAAAGAACTAGAAAGACGGGAGTGATAACATTAAACCAAACGACATTTTGTGCTCCAGAATTTATTTTTCTACATAGTCACCACCATTTTCAATGCACTTTTGCCAGGTATCTAATGATGCCTCTTTGCTTCTGGTGTACGTCCATGACAGTTGCTTTCTTAGAGTCTCACACCATCAATATCTACAACACAGAGATGAAACTTTTAGGTCATGAATGAATAAGTCATCATAACAATGCAATTTGCAATCCCCGCTGTAGTAATATAAGGCAAGTTTGCTTTTGGTTTTATGGAAATCGCGTGAAGCTACTTAATGTAAGGAATTAACAAGAATGAAAGACTTAAGATGCCTATTTACTTTAGTCTTGAAAAGACCAAGACTAAAAATTGGAGGAAAACAGTCAGCAGGAAGAGAGTTTCACAAGTTTGTGGTTCTTGGAAAGAAGCTACTGGAATAAGAAGCTGTATTCCAATGAGGTATTATAAACATTAATTTTATTTAACAGGAGTTTGTTTGGCAGGCGGGCTTCAGCTAAATGTTGAATTCTGGAGTTTCATCTTGTCTTGTGATTTTCCAGCAAAAACACGAGAGCATGTTCTTATCGTCTTATCTTTCCAACATCTCGTCCAGGAGTTGAGTATATCTTCATGCCAGCTAGGTGGATTGAAAACGAAAGACTACAAGTATGCATATGCACTTATTAATTATGTATCTTTATACGAGTTTGGACGTGCCTGTTTTAGCTAGCGGCATAATCACATTGACACACCCGCTGAATCACCAAAGTTAAGTAACGTTGAACCTGGTCAGTATTAAATGAGTAACCATTTGGGACTTCCGGGTGCTGTATGTGCTCTCCGCTTATCTCGGCATTGTTTCCAGTCGTCCTAGACTTCTTCTTGCCACTGGACTAAAACAGTGCCGATTTAGGAGAGGTGTGGTTGGGGACTGCACAACCTTTGCCTCACAATTACATACGCAGCTGCCCCTACAGGGTGTATCCTTTGTCTTTCGAGACAGAACGGAGGCATCATTTTAGCTAACCAAACTACAACTCAGAATTACGCAAGAGATTGCGTGTTCATATGCAAGAAATAGATCTATCATGCAACTGCTATAGATGGAATGAATGAAGGAAACCAAAGAAGAAATCAACATGGGTAGGAAAGAAGAAAATTGAATAAGGAATGAAAGAAAGAGAAACGAACAAAATTAAGATGATGATCTACCCTATTTCATAACTATGTGGACTCTTCCAAACATCTAAAATATAAATCTCACCTGTCTGTTTAAATGTATGTATGTATGTATGTATGTCTGCCTAAAACTTTTGACAGAGGTGACGGATTTTCACAAGATCAGTATCGTTTTGAAGCTCGGCCCTTCGGTTGCAAAATATCGAAAGATTGGCTAAAAACATTAATTCCTTCACCCTTAATTAGGCACTTTTCTACAAGGAGGGGTCGCTTTTTTCAACGATATTTTCAGAAGTCATTCCCTCTTTTCTATTGACTAGCCTTAATTTAAACCTTCGCCACTTCTGGTTTGGCGATGGACACAATGGCAAAGATGTCATGCCTTTTTTCACATTCTTTTCTTCCTCCGCAGTAGAGGTTCGAGCCTGTCTGCCTACTACCACTTTTTTTTTTTTTTTTGCTCAACACACACTTCCAAATACCCCGGGCAATGCTGGACACCCATGCTAGTTATGTATAGAGTAGCTTATGATGAGGTCTCAAAGCAGTCTTTCCACGACTTTAGTTGCATTGAGACTCTGGATTGCTAAATACCAGTCGAGAATGCCTTCTCGACAATCAGTCCAATTGGGCCATTTCAGTGGCCTTTGATCTGTCAGGCTGAGGTATTAGTTCTGGGTAGTAATGAGGAGATTCATCTTCTCAGACCTTGCCTCCTATCTTTCCGATTTTATTTTCTTCTTTTAGTTCATATTTTTTTTCATTTGTTCTGTCATTCATTTTCTTTCTTCACTTTGCTTCATTGTTTTCCTTCCCTGGTTTCCTTCCACAAATTCGTTCTTTCCTTCCTTCTTAATTTTTTCTTTTTTTTTTCTTCTTCCTCTTTCATTCTTTATTTAGTAATCTTCTCTCTTACATAAGTTGATTTATTCTTTGGTTTCTTTCTTTCAGTCCATCCTTTCTGCCTGAAGCACCTCTTTCCGGGCAATTTTTGCTAGGCCAGTGTGCTCAACCTTTTGGGGCACTGGTTTGACTTTCCCTACCTTTTTAACCTTGTGTTACATCTTCCAGCTATAGGAAAGAAGTAAATACCCACAGTCTTGAAGCAGTCTTTCTTTAACATACTATTTTGTACTTCTGTAATTACTAAGGCTGTGACAACAGCATATTCTTTACATTCTTTTGATTCCCAAGTATATATCTGACACAGTTATACTCAGCTAATCAATTGAGAACCACGTCAGTCTATATAAAAACATATAAGATATTAACGTATATATACTCAAGAGTCAAAACAATGGAAAGAATATTCTGTTGTCACAGCCCTACACAATCTTATAAATATACCACCGTATTGTCTTTTTTATTATCAGACGTTCATGGTCACAACAATGAGGAAGGAAAGAATAAACCTGCGGAAATAAATGAAGAAATAAATAAAGGAAAGGTAAGTTGTAAACTGAAAGAAAATCAAGGCAGAGATGAATTAGAGGAAAAGGAACCTGTGAAAGGAACGGAAAAAGGAACAGAAAGAACACTGCAGAAGGAAACTAATAATTAATGAATTAGTGGAAAAAAAGGGAAAGAAAAGAAGGAAGACGTGAAGATAAGCCAAGAAAGAGAGAAAAGAATGAAACATAAAACTGAAGGCAAAAATGAATGAAATCGAGGAAAGAAAGAAGAAAAAAGTAATTAAAGAAAGAAGGAACTCATGAAAGAAATGATTGAAACGAATAAGCAAATGAAAGAAAGATAGAACGGAAGTAGTAGAAAGAAGGAGGAAAAAAGGACGAAGAAGGAATAAAGGAGAGGGGAATCAAAGAAATAAATCAAAGAAGGAGGAAGTGAGAAAAAAGAGGAAAGAGGTAGGGAAACTAATGAAGGCAGGGGAAGAGAAAAGAAGGAAGTAAATCAAAAAAGGAAAAGGAAAAAGAAAATAAATAAGGAAGGAAACAAAAGAAGAAAAAGAAGATAGAAAGAGAGGAATTAAATCAAGAAAGTTGTGGAGGGAAGAAAAAAGAAGAAAGGAGATCAAGGGAGGAGAGGAAAGGAAGAAAAAAGGAAGGAAGTAAATCAAAAAGAAGAGAGGAAAGAAAAAGAAGATACTGAAAAAGGAAGAAGAGGAAGAAATTATATCAAGGAAAGAGGAAAAAAGGAAGGAAACAAGGGACAGGGGGAGAACAGTAAAGAGGAAGGAAGTGAATCAAGAAAGAAAGATGACAGAAAAGAGAGGAAAGAAGGAAGAGGTTAAAGGAAGGAAGTGGAGAAGTGGGGAAAGGAAGGAATGAAATAAAAAAGAAGAGGAAAGAAAGAAGCAAACAGGAAGAAGGGAGGAGAGGGAGGAGAGGGAGAAGAGAAAGGGGGGATTTTTTTTATTGACCATTGCGTGACACTTCTTGACAGTCGGTTTCAAAACAAAAACATATGTTTTGTTTTCGCTTTCAAAAGGGCAAAGTTCTTTGGTAAGTGGCGTCTGGATCATCTGGATTGTAAACATGAGATTTTGACACATCGATCATTCTATATCCGTAATCAAACTGAAAAAATGATGCAACTTCATTGTAATAGCGAAATTCGGAAAACAAAAAATCAATTAGAAAACAATGGTGTCTATTAAATTTTTGTGTCAATTTCAACTAAAAGCACTGCTATATACTTAATTTGCATGTCGAAAGTACTTAAATATTACCACATTATTTCACAAAAAAAAAAAATGAGTTTTTGATCTTTATCCTAAAAACCTGTCGCCATATTTCTTTGGGAAGAAATGACATTACATAAGAAGTGTAGCGGAATTCACAATAACCGAAATGGGGGGAAATAAAGAGCTTATCTCGGATACGTCTGTTGTTGTGTTGCGGGCCGAGCAGAAGAAAGTTCCAAGATGGCGTCCATGGGTTTTTATTAGCTTTGACTTCATGCAATTCTCGCAGAATTGCGTGTGCTCTCACCCGTTTATGCAAATATATAATTCCCGGCTCTATAAAGGCAGGACGCTGAGAAGCAGTCAAGCAGTGTTTTGTAGATTGTGCGTAGGTGGTTCTGGTGGTTGGATTGTTCTTTGTGACGAACCTCGAATCTGCGAGAAGCGAGTTTTCTTCTGCCTTTTTTTCCTGTCTCCTTCTTCTTCTTTCTCTACGGTCATTACAGCCAAGAAATCCCTCTCTTCTAGAGGTGGGCGGTGCAGGGCGAAACTAACTATTTCCTATCTTTATTCCATCCATCCTACCAAGGTTTGCACCAACGTAGAGTGTAGCAGCCAGACGCCAATCATCCTACAGACCACAGGAAGACCTACTGACCATAATAAAAAAGAAGAAACTCAGATGGTATGGCCACGTAACACAAAGACCATCGTACAAGTAATAATCCAGAGTAAAGGAAGACAATGCAGACAGAAGAAGTGGCCCGACAATATCTTTGATTGGATAAAGAAAATCTTTGATGTTATCCAAACACTCACCCACAACCGCATCAAGGAAAGCCAACTGGTCCACCATTCATCCACTATGCCCCGACACCCCTGGTAGGTTACGAGACCAGTAACATTAATATAAGTTAAAAGACTTGCGTTCATTTAAAAATACAGGTTATAATCATTTTTTTTCAAACAAGGTACATGACAAATTTTGTTGCTGAATTTTTTAGATGAGGATTGGTTATTTGTATTATTATTCATCGAACTACTGTTCTCATCTTGAGTGTGATTTTTCATATAACCTCTGACCTTCTTCAGGTATATCTTGTCGAACTCGGGAATGTTTCTGTCGAACTCGGGAATTTGGACAGAAATTCGAGCGGAACCCTTTGTTTACTTCACAGGGGTAGAATGCTCTTGTTCCGTCAGCTATGACTCAGATAGAGGTCCTAAGTAATTCGAAAATGTATATTTCAGTCGCCCACACTGGGAATTGAACCTTCAACCTTCAAGAGAATATCACTTTTACAATTGATTTTTCCCAGTACGCTCACCACTGCGCCATGGTTCCTTGCGGACAATTCTAGTACGAATTTTAGGAGCCTTAAACCTACTTTTTATTTCTAGTTGTAAATATTACTATTTATTACTAATTATTACTATATATTAATGTATATCTATCTCTATACTTATTACTTGTATATATTAATGTTTTTTATTTGTATATATTATCTATTGTTTATAATTACTGGTTCCCATATTGTATTGAATTCTATACTAGGTCTACTTAACAGTTGGTTACTCTCCACCATTCCTCTTTGTCTATAATTTTTACTTTGTCCCATAATGGTAGATGGTTTCCCTTTTCTTTCCAGATATGGTCAGCTATATATGACTTTCCCGTCTCTCCACATACTACGGCTTTTCAATGTTCTTCTACCCGTACTTTCAACGGACGACACGTTTCACCTCTGTATAGTTTTTTTCCACATTTACATGGGATTTCATGTACACAATTCTTAGTCATGATTTTTCTGTAGGGGGGCTTGACTCTCACAAGCTGTTTCCAGAGAATTGAATCACTCCTGAATACTGTCCTGATCTCATATGGATTACATATTCGTTGAAGTTTTTCAGACAAGCCCGTCATATGTGGTATACAAACTGTGGTGAGTTTCTGAGTCGTGTTCTTTTGTTTTTGGTCCAAATTTCTTGGACATGCTCTCTGGATAGTTGTTTCGGTGGAGTTTTTCTCTTAAACTGTACATCTCCTCTTGATATGCACTGATGTTACTACATATTGCTTTTGCTCGGTGTGTAAGCAATGGACGATTCCTTTCTTTATATTATATGGATGGTGGGAGTTGTAGTTTAGATACTGTCCAGTGAAAGTTGGTTTTCGGTATACAGATGACATAAACCCCTGACCTGTGTGAGTTATCAGCACATCTAGGAATGATAATTTATTGCTATTTTCTTTATCCATTGTGAACTGTATAGTTAGACGGATCAAGTTCACATGGTCTAGTAACGTTTGAACATCTTCCTGATGGGGTCAGAGTTTGAATGTGTCATCTACATATCGCAACCACATTGTTGACTTTAGTGCTGTTGATCCTAACGCCATTTCCTCAAAGTATTCCATGTATGCATTGGCCAGTACCGGGGACAATAGTGATCCCATTGTCAGACCTTCTTCCTGCCAATATATATCAGATCCCATCACAAAGTATGTAGTTTCTACACAGAAGGTAAACATCTCCATTATATTGCCAATTGGGATGCCAGTGCGATCTTTGAGTGAGGCATCCGATGTCAGCTTATCCCGTACCACTGTCAGAGTCTCATCAGTGGGTACTTTCGTGAATAGACTCACCACATCAAGACTCAGCATCTGATTGGAATGAATGGGAGCATTCTTTATTATTTCCACGAAGTGAGCTGAGTTCTTGACGTATGATGGAATTTGTCAATGATTGGGTTGATTATATCTACCAGAAACCGGCTCAATGGATAGCATGCTGAACCTTGAGCACTGACAATGGGTCTTAATGGAATATCATCTTTGTGAATCTTAGGTAGGCCGTATAGGTGTGGTAGCTTGCTATAATGTTGTACTAGCTGTCTGTATTTTGCAGGTGGTATAAGGTTCTTGTTCTTACTGAGGATCTGTGACAGCTTTCTTTCCGTTTTCAGGGTCGGGTTCTTTTTCACTTTACAGTAGCCACCAGATTCTATTAGATCTGCCAATTTCTTGGAATATTCTGCTCTATCCATTACCACTGTAGCATTGCCTTTATCAGCTGGTAGTATTATGATATCATTGTCACTGCGTAGGGACTTGATAGCCAATACTTCTTCCTTTGTTTGGTTTTGGAGGCTTTGAATTCTCAAGTGCTTGTCTCACTTTCCACCTTAGTTCATCTTCTTGTGCCTCAGTAGCAGTATGCCTTGTTTGAGGTAAATAAGAAAAGAAAAGAAAACAAACAGGTTGGAGTAGATATATTGAGGGCATTGCCAAGACTGCTTCAAAGAGGATGGGCTCTCTCTACCGCGCTAGAAAGTTACTTACACCTGAAAGTATTCTGTACCTCTACAAGACCACCATTCGCCCATGTATGGAGTATTGTTGCCACATTTGGGCTGGTGCACCTGCTACTAGGATCTCTCTCTAAGACAGGGTTCAAAAGAGAGATGCCAACCTAATAGATCCCGCACTATCAACTAGGCTTCAACCACTGTCCCATTGACGAAATGTTGCATCCCTCTGTATGTTTTATAAGTATTTTAATGGTAGGTGCTCCGACGAACTATAAACCCTTGTCCATCCTTGGCGTAAATACCTCTGACAAACCCGACAAGCAGCAAAATCCCACCTCTACACAGTAGAGATCCCTAGATGTAAGAAAGCGTTCTACTCTAATAATTTCTTCCCTAGGACTGCTAGACTTTGGAATTCCCTTCTGGGTTCCTGCTTCCCGGATTGTACTGACATGCAGAAGTTCAAGTGTAATGTAAACAGACATCTTGCTGCTAAACTCCTTACATAGTATCCCTGAAAATTATATCCCAGTAGCCTCTTACATCAAAGTGGCGCTGTTTGTGCTGAAAATGGAATAATAATGATAAAAACACACAGTATATATGTATTTTTTTTTTTAGAAGTCGCATATAAATAAGGTTTGTTTTTTTTCCCCCCTGACACTTTATCATTGTTTTTATTTTTACTAATGGGCTAATAGAGCGACAGGAAACAGAAGTTTCAGTTGACAACTCGTACTTCTTTTTTTTTTTTTTTTTTTTTTTTTTGATAAAGGTCAGGAAGAATTCAGTCAATATTCACGTGATTATGCGCATGCATTTAAGCATCATCAGCCATTGGCAATTTCAGATGCGTAAGATGTCTATTACACATCTTCCTCAACATTTACGAGGGGCGTTCCAAAAGTAATGCCTCCTTTTTTTTTTCTTTTTTTTTGCCCGAATGGATCAGAAGGGAATGGCAAATTGCGTTTTTTATGCTGACTGAACTTATGCATTCATGATCTGAATTTGATATCACAAGTGAATATAAACCCCAGAAAGATGACCCCTCCCCCTGCTGTACATTAAAATATACACATCTTTCTGGGGTTTATATTCACTTGTCATATCAAATTCAAGCTGATAAAGTCGTGAATATATTCGAGTGGGAATTGTATTATCACGGTGGTCCATGGGATAATTATTTGTGCTCATAGACTGCTGGAGGAGCATCGGCTGTGATGTTCGTGTTTTGAATTTGGTTCTTCTTTTGATGATTGGTTTCTTTTGGTTGAAACCGCGACACTTTCACATCCAATCTTTCTTAGTGTTTATACATTAGATCCATTGCTCTTCCTATCTCGTAAAGTCGGTTCATTCAAAATACTTACTCACACCTGAGGCTATTTGTTTGTTTGTTTGTTTGTTTGTTTGTTTTACAGCATATCAGCCACTTTTGGGTCATTTAATGCCAAAGCATTAATTGTAATGTGTTAGATGTTAGTTAATTGTCTTTGGTTTTTCTTGTGCAATCTTTTGTTATATTTTGTTGTATATTTTAATCTCTTTCAGGAATTCAATAATTTTTTTTCTGGGTCGATTTTGTTAAATATCTCCCTTAGACTATTCTACTAGTAATGCTTCATTCAGGCCCGTTTAAAGTCCACACAGGGTTTGATAATATTTTCTTTTTTTGTTGAAGAAGTGTGTATATTGTTGAGGGAAAACACATTGATATGCAGGGTTTGTTGGACCTGATGCAAGCTTTAAATAATATTGTAGAGCTAGTTTTTGTTTTCTTAGGGTCAGTGATGGTTTGTTAACCTCTACATACAAGCTCTCCACTGGAGAGGTTCTGAAGGCTCCCGAAGCCAATCTCAATCCTTGGTGGTGTATCGTATCCAATTACTTCACATATGATTTTATGGCTGCTCGATATGATGCCCAATTATTTTTGTTAGTCAACGACTGGGATATTATTATTGTTCAGTTTTAAGGTGAGGTCGTGATGGAACTTTCATAATTTACAGAAATGTATGCATCATGTTTTCAGTATATGATGTATGTGTATGCCTCCTGACACGTTATGCAAATAGGCACCTCTTCTCCTTTTAGTAGATGTGAGTGAGTGACATGAGTGTGACCAATTGTTAGTCTAGTCATTACGATCTCTTCTTTTCTTGACATCTTTTTTGTATCTCTTATTCTGATGTTTTGGTGTTACTTTGATTAGTTTATTCTCTGTGCATGAGTTCCAGTGTTCTTGCCATTTTCTTTTTATATATGTACTAGCGAGGGGTACCCGGCGTTGCCCGGGTGTTTGGAGGTGTGGGGTGGGTTAAAAAAAAAAAAGTAAGTATGAGGATCGAACCAGAACCGTTGAGGCAAAGTTGTAAATTAAAGTGTGAAAAAAAAAAGTGCAACGTTAATCATTGCCCCACCGCGACATGCTAAAGGAAACACGTTTGAATTTATTTAATTACTTGGATTTGGCAGGTGCCCGTTTTAATAAGTTAATGAGGTCAAGTTTGACTGCGGGATTTTTATTTTTCCCAAGATGTTATAGGAAAAAGACTAACCCACATGCGGCGAGCGACAAATACTGAATATTTATCTTCCCGAAATCGAGCAAATTAAATAGACAGGCGAGCTTCGTTGTTAACTGTGAGATATTACGATTTATATGTGATATAAAAAGTTTAAAAATGTTGTGAACCGACCGACCGCTTCTCTAAAAAAAGCCTTTTGTAGACATACAGAAAAAGCGAACACACATACATACATACATACATTTTCGCTTTTATATATATAGATTTATTTTGGGTTTAAGGTCTGTATAAAGGATTTTCCAGTTGTATGGTTTTGTTGAAGTGATTCTTTTGTGGCTTTATCCACTTTTTCGTTCATGTAGATGCCGATGTGGCTTGGAATCCAGCAGAAGGTCATGTATTTATTCATTGTTATGGTGTTTATTTTATTTAGGAGATTTGTAATAAAGGGGATTTGTCATTTTTTTTTCTTCCAATGATATGAGTACTGTTAGAGAATCTGTAAGGATGAGATATTTTTGATAGGTATCAGCTGTTATTATATCTAGCGCCAAGTCAATGGCAGGCACCCGGGAGTCTTTTCTTCAATTTTTTATTTTTATGGAGGGCTGCAAATCCTACCCTTTAATCCATTTGTGTAGATTTGTGAGTATTCTTTTGATAGATTCATGTATTTTTGTTGTGTCTATTTGGGTTTCTGTGAGGAGGTTCTTTATATGGAGGCTGTAGTGTTTCATAATATTTTCTTTTTTGTTAAAGAGGTGTGTATATTGTGGATAGAAAACACATTGATATGCAAGGTTCCATGGACCTGATGCAAACTTTAAATAATATTGTAGAGCTAGTTTTTGTTTTCTTAGGGTCAGTGGTGATTTGTTAACATCTACATACAAGCTCTCCACTGGAGAGGTTTTGAAAGCTGCCGAAGCCAATCTCAATCCTTGGTGGTGTATCGTATCCAATTACTTCACATATGATTTTCTGGCTGCTCCATATACGTAACTTCCGTAGTCAAGTTTGGAGCTTATTAAAGATCGGTACAGTTTTAATAATGTATTTTTATCAGCACCCCAGTCGATGTGTGCTAACACTTTGATTAACTGCATGGTCTTGTGGCATTTTGTTTTTAAGTATTTTATGTGTGGTATGAATGTCAATTTCTTATCACATATGATGCCCGAGTATTTGCGTTGGTCAACCTCTGGGATATTATTATTGTTCAGTTTCAAGGTGGGGTCATGATGGAACTTTCGTAATTTACAGAAATGTATGCATTATGTTTTTTCCTCAGAAAATTTGCTTGATTTATTCCCGGCTTCCTTTGTTCCAGCTCGTTTGACTCATTAGTCTAGTGGTCTCTATCAATTCACTGTTTTAATACCTCATTGTAATATAGCTTTCTATTCCAGTAGCTTCTTTCTAAGAACTGCATTCTTTTAGAACTCTTTTGGCACTGACTGTTTTCCTCCTGCATATAAACCTGATCCATCGTAATTATAGCAATGAAAAAATAAGAATTCTTTTATATTCTATCTCAGATTTTTTGTTTTTAGTTGAGGATTGGTAATTTGTATTTGGATTATTCAAACTACTATTCTCATCTTGGTGGTTATTTTCACAAAGTTTTGTGCTGATGTAGCTTTTAACCTTCTTCAGTTACATCTTTTTCAAACTTGAGGAACCTTATGCCAAACACAAGAATCTTTATATTAATACTGTAGTACCTTTAACGTATGTACGTGTGTCACAGTTTCCAGATTATAAATTATTCGATCAGAAGATCCTATTTATTAAAAAGGAGGATAGAAAGTGATAATCTACTGTGAACATTAAATTAGTATATATATATATATATATATATATATATATATATATATATATATATATATATATTAAATTGGTATATAGATATATATATATTAAATTAGTATATAGATATATAAATTAAATTAGTATATAGATATATACATTAAATTAGTATATAGATATATTAATTAAATTAGTATATAGATATATATATATATTAAATTAGTATATAGATATATATATTAAATTAGTATATAGATATATATATTAAATTAGTATATAGATATATATATTAAATTAGTATATAGATATATAAATTAAATTAGTATATAGATATATATATATATTAAATTAGTATATAGATATATATATTAAATTAGTATATAGATATATATATAGTAAATTAGTATATAGATATATATATTAAATTGGTATATAGATATATATATTAAATTAGTATATAGATATATATATATATATTAAATTAGTATATAGATATATATATATTAAACTAGTATATAGATATATATATTAAATTAGTATATCGATATATATATTAAATTAGTATATAGATATATAAATTAAATTAGTATATTGATATATATATATTAAATTAGTATATAGATATATAAATTAAATTAGTATATAGATATATATATTAAATTAGTATATAGATATATATATATATTAAATTAGTATATAGATATATATATTAAATTAGTATATAGATATATAAATTAAATTAGTATATAGATATATATATATTAAATTAGTATATAGATATATATATTAAATTAGTATATAGATATATATATATATTAAATTAGTATATAGATATATATATTAAATTAGTATATAGATATATATATTAAATTAGTATATAGATATATATATTAAATTAGTATATAGATATATATATATTAAATTAGTATATAGATATATATATATTAAACTAGTATATAGATATATATATTAAATTAGTATATAGATATATATATTAAATTAGTATATAGATATATATATTAAATTAGTATATAGATATATAAATTAAATTAGTATATAGATATATATATTAAATTAGTATATAGATATATATATTAAATTAGTATATAGATATATATATATTAAACTAGTATATAGATATATATATTAAATTAGTATATAGATATATATATTAAATTAGTATATAGATATATAAATTAAATTAGTATATAGATATATATATTAAATTAGTATATAGATATATATATATTAAATTAGTATATAGATATATATATTAAATTAGTATATAGATATATATATATATATTAAATTTGTATATAGATATATATATTAAATTAGTATATAGATATATATATATTAAATTAGTATATAGATATATATATTAAATTAGTATATAGATATGCTAATATAACGTTCATGGTACATTATCATATATATAAGGCATAATCACGTTGACATACCTGTTTCTGTTAGATCACCAAAGTAATGTTGAGGCTGGTTAGTACTAAAATGGATGACCATTTGGGAATTCCAAGCGATGTATGTGCTCTCCGCTTATCTCGGCATTGTTTTCAGTCGTCCTGGACTTCTCCTTGCCACTGGACTCAAGCAGTGCCAATTCAGGAGAGGTGTAGTTGGAGATTGCACAACCCTTGCCTAACAATTTCATGCACAGTTATCCTTACAGGAATTATCCATTGTCTTTCACGATTGAACGGAGGCTTCCAGTGTGTTATCACCTTCTATCCTTCTTTTTAATAAATAGGATCTCCTAATCACCGAAGACACAATGTAAAAAAAAAAAACTTAAATAAAAATAAATGATGTTGCTTTTAGACTATACGGGGGAAACTAAAATATACCTTTTTAGTCTTCTTTCTAGGATCAAAGGATAGTATCTGTTCAGTCTAAAGATGGTATAATGATATCATAGGGTTTCTGTTCGCGCCGGGTGCCCATGCAATGGAAATGTCACAGACTTCTATAATGATATTGGAGATAAACCATAATAAGCAGATATATTCTGGCACTGCATTAACCAGATTACTTAGATAAATACATTTACACTTTTAACAAAATGGCTACAATAATATCATAGGGTCTTCATTCACGCTGAATGTCCACAGAATGCCCAGAAGCAATATATTACATATGAAAGATGCCGCTGTGGAATTTGAACACGTGTTATACCTAAAACATTCATTTTTCAACAGTAAATAAACGACACGTTTATTTTATCCAGCAATTGAGTTTTTGTTTCCTTCATTCCATTCATTTCATTATTTTCTTTTGTAACGGGATTAGGATATATATATATCCTAGTCCTCTACAAATTATGGTGACCCCGTTATTTTAAAATGAAATGGATGCGTTTAAATGAAACACTCATACACACACACTCTCTCTTTCTACAACAATAAACTTTCCCTCTCACAAGCTAACAACAAGAGACGCACACGCGCGCCTCACGCCACTTGCTACCATATGGGGCAAAAAGCTAACAAACAGTATGTACACTTTATACGCTTTCTCTCTCCATGAACTGGATTGACATTCTCACTCTTTCTCTCTATATATATACAACTTGTGCCTGAGAATACCTTTGCGTAGCTGACTGCTAACATGGTGCACAGCTTTACTGATGGCAACCCTCTATTCTTTTCTTTGTCTTCACGCGGGACTGTCATTCCCATTTCCATTATATTGCTCACTCCTTTTTCCCCGCACGAACAAACAATAGTGACCCGAACGTGAGATGAACACACATTTCCTTTTCTTTCTACACCACCAGTCCCGCAACAAACGATGGTTACACCTGAACGTGGACATGAACACTTGTTATACCTAAAACATTCATTTTTCAACAGTAAATAAACAACAAGTTTATTTTATCCAGCAATTGAGTTTTTGTTTCCTTCATTCCATTCGTTTCATTATTTTCTTTTGTAACGGGATTAGGATATATATATCCTAGTCCTCTACAAATTTCCACAGGTCCTGCTAGTCCATATGGAATTTCAAACTGAACCCGTTATTTAATCTATAGGCCGGGGCACTTACTCTGGAACTAAGAAAAGTATTCTGCTATGGCACTGGCCACTCGGATGTAGAACTCAAAAGAGCCTGATATTCTATTTAACATCAAGTAGAGTATATTTGAACATCAGCCTACATACTCTCCAGTAGTATGATAGAGAAATAAGGCTATTCTCTATCTCTATAAATCTACTGTCAAACCATGTACTAGGCTCCACCCTTTTTGCTTTACTGCAATCCTTCTTTTACACACGTGATGTTGCTAGTCTCAGTCATTTTTATAAATACTATTATGGCTGTTGTTCTTCAGAATTGCCAGATCTATTTCCCTGTTTCCTTTGTTAGAGCTTGTTTGACTCGTTAGTCCTGCGATCTTCATCGTTTTAATTCCTCATTGTAATACAGCTTCCTATTCCAGTGGCTCCTTTCCAAGGACTGCAAGGTTATGGAATTCTCTTCCTGCTCACTGTTTTCCTTCTACCTACAACCTTGATCTTTTCAAAACTAAGGTCAATAGAGAATATTTGAACATCAACCTGTATACTCTCCAGTAGATGTATGACAGCCTTCATTTTAAGAAAGAATTGTTTGAAAAAAGGGGCAAAATTTTCAAGAGATGCTCTCAGTGAAAATTCCTATTAAAAAATTAGCCTATACGTTATCTATAAATATAAAAGCGAAAATGTATGTATGTGTGTTCGCTTTTTCTGTGTGTCTACAAAAGGCTTTTTTCAGAGAAGCGGTCAGTCGCCTAACAACTTTTTAAAACTGTTTATATCACATATAAATCGTAATATCTCACAGTTAACAATGAAGCTCGCCTGTCTATTTAATTTGTTCGATTTCGGGAAGATAAATATTCAACATTTGTCGCTCGCCGCATGTAGGTTAGTCTTTTTCCTATAACATCTTGGGAAAATAAAAATCCCGCAGTCAAACTTGACCTCATTAACTCATTAAAACGGGCACCTGCCAAATCCAAGTAATTAAATAAATTCAAACGTGTTTCCTTTATCATGTCGCGGTGGGACAATGGTTAATGTCGCACTGTTTTTTTTTTCACACTTTAATTTACAACTTTGCCTCAACGGTTCTGGTTCGATCCTCATACTTACTTTTTTTTTTTACCCCCCCCCACACACCTCCAAACACCCGGACAAGGCCGGGTACCCCTCGCTAGTTTATAATATAAATCTCACATGTCTGTTTAAATGTATGTATGTATGTATGTATGTATGTATGTCTGCCTAAAACTTTCGACAGAGGCAACGGATTTTCACAAGATTGGTATTATTTTGAAGCTCGACGTCTTGGATGACAAATATCGGAAAATTGGCCAAAACATTAATTCCTTCATCCTCAACTGGGCAGTTTTCTACAAGGAGTGGTCGATTTTTTGTAAGACATTTTTGCAAGTCATCGTATCGGTTGGATTGACTTCCGTCAGCTCATAACTGGGTAGAAGTCCTAAATAATTCGCAATTGTGTTTTGAGTGTTGTCCACACTGAGAATTGAAATTTCAACCTCCAGGATAGTGTAATTTCGAACTGAATTTTACCAAGTACTTTATCCACTATGCCATGGGTCCTTGCAAATTACTGTAGTTATTCTCACAAGGTTTCAGCCGATGTAACCTCTGACCTTATCAATAGTATCTTGGCGAATTTGGAAATCTTTCTCTTAGACTCGGTAATCTGCCTAGAATTTCTGTTGAACTCAGCAATGTGTACGGAATTTTTAACGGAACCTTTTATTTGATCTACAAGATTTCTTTAGTTTGAGAAGATACATCAGAAGATAGAAGGCCGAAACATTATGAGTCTGAATAATCTAAATAATATTAAGTATTATTAAGTTATTGCTTTTAAATAAATATGAGAGAGAGAGAGAGAGAGAGAGAGAGAGAGAGAGAGAGAGAGAGAGAGAGAGAGAGAGAGAGAGAGAGGAAGAAGAAGAAGAAGAAGAAGAAGAAGAAGAAGAAGAAGAAGAAGAAGAAGAAGAGAAGGACAGAGATGAGAGAGAAGAAGAAGAAGAAGAAGAAGAAGAAGAAGAAGAAGAAGAAGAAGAAGAAGAAGAAGAAGAAGAAGAAGAGGGATAAGGAAAGAGGGATGAGGAAAAAGAAAGGGAGAGAGAGAGAGAGAGAGAAAGAAGAAGAAGAAGAAGAAGAAGAAGAAGAAGAGAGGGGGTAGAGAAGGACGGAGATGAGAGAGAAGAAGAAGAAGAAGAAGAAGAAGAAGAAGAAGAAGAAAGAGAAGGATGAGGAAAGAGGGATGAGGAGAAAGAAAGGGAGAGAGAGAGAGAGAGAGAGAGAGAGACGTCTCTCATTACAAAAATACATAAAATGAGAAAAGAATAAATTTTGTTTTAAAATAAACATTCTAAAGAGATTCCTTCGGTAAAAATTGTTTAGAAATAAGCTCCAATTTTGTTTATACCTTTGCTGGCTAATTTTAAAACAAAAGAAAATAGTGCACAATATTAAATGTCGATAAATAAAAGTCCAAGCATATATTTGTCTGGCTACATGAAAAATAAATCGAGTTTCGTTATTTCTGGTGAGACAAGACTGCACACTGACATGAGCATTCTCATGACAGTTTTCTGGGCCTTACTACTTCCACGTTGTCTAATGACAAATTGAGAGCGGATATTTTGTTTGTGAGAATATCACTAAAAGATTGCCTTACGAGGACCAATCGGCTCCGTCTATTCAGTTTGGTCTTTCAGCATCTTCTCCTTTTCCTAGATGTATTCATCTACCTCCCCCTTGTGCGGTAACACTTTAAATAGCAAAGGTAGGCTAACAGGTGCTACATCTTGTTCAAGGATTATTGGAACTATGCAAAGCAGGGGCGTTCATATACCAGAGGTATTATACATACCTGCATGTCTAAATACATACAGCACCTAGTATTCCTAAATGGTTACCCATCTAACACTGACCAGGCTTGCTGTTACTTAACTTCAGTGATTTAATGAGAACTAGTTTATCAATGTAATTATGATGTGTGCGTGTGTGTGTGTGCGTGTGTGTGCGCACGCGTGTGTGTGTGTGTGTGTGTGTGTGTGTGTGTGTGTGTGTGTGTGTGTGTGTACAGTAGCCTCCAAAACTAAGAGACAAAATTTTAAAACCTAATATTTGTTAGAAATTACAACTGTGAAAAGCTGAAATTTTGACAACTGGTAGTCGTTATCATCCATAATAACATGCTAAAATTTTAATCATTTGATAGAAAAAGGATTATAACAATTATTTATTTATTTTCAAATTAGGAATGTCTACTATGAAAGTGTTATTTTGTCCCGATTACTGTAAAAACACATCTTAAATGTGCATGCATTTTCTCAAACGTAGAAACACACTTGCGATGGGGTGATCTAGCGATTTTAGCCTTACTGAAAGTTTTAATCAATAAATATTCATTATTTTAGTATTATTACAAGCAGTAGAAGATGTTTCTTAAATCAAAATCAAATAAAAAAGATAATTTAACGAATCGGTTTTGGGATTGGAAAATAGGCTCAAATTTTTCCGATTCCGATACTCCCCAAAAACTCTGATTTTTCCGATTCCAGATTCCAATTAATCGTCCCAACAATAATACATACATACATATATATATATATATATATATATATATATATATATATATACATGCTAGATTAAAGGTATTCAAAAGTGATAGCTAATGAATTTAACAAGGTTATTAAGAGTGCTCAATAAAAGAAGAGCAAGATATATTTTTATCAATATGAACAAATTTACATGGTCATGGGATGACACTGGACATGCTATTGTTTCGGACAAGCGATCAGATAAAACCAGAAGTCCTTTTCGAGCAACTTGATGAATAGTTGCTTTCCACGGAAAAAACCAGTCCTCTGATGAGAACTTCTGCTTTTAATTTTTCACTTATCTGAAGCATTCGTATGTCCAGTGTCATGACTAGGCCTGTAACAACAGCATATTCTTTTCATTGTTTTGACTCTTGAGTATATATCCGTTAATATTTTATATGTATTTATATAGACAAATGTGGTTCTCGGTTGATTAAGTGTGTCTAAATGTGTCGGATATATACCCGAGAGTCAAAAGAATGAAAAGAATATTCTGTTGTCACAACCCTAGTCATGACCATGTAAATTTGTTTATATTAATTAAAATATATATATATATATATATATATATATATATATAATCGTTCGACTGGTAGTAATCGTGACACCCTGCACTGAAGAATCCCGAAAGGATGAAACACTAGTGTCTGTAGGTATTTAATTATTATAGTAAAAAAATAATTATGACAGCCCCTTTAAGAAATACGTTTCTTATCGTTGAGCACTTTCTGTTGAATTAAAAAGTCGGTCAATTTAGCTCTTATGCGTAGATCATCGTATAACGATTTGATCACTGTCTGTCTGACGTAATGAACATTTAAATTAAAATGTTTAAAATTCAACGCTATTTCACATGATTAATGGTAGCCGAATGGATACGGCCTCCGCTAATCGAGCCAGAGATGTCTTGTGTCGCGGGGTTCGAATCGTTCGACTGGTAGTAATCGTGACACCCTGCACTGAAGAATCCCGAAAGGATGAAACACTAGTGTCTGTAGGTATTTAATTATTATAGTAAAAAAATAATTATATATATATATATATATATATATATATATATATATATATATGGACCATCTTCTTCCAATTACGGGATTTCCTTGGATTTTACTTGTACAAATGGAAATTCTTTTAACTTTCTTGAAGTTATACATTTGGATTTTACCGTCACTGGATTTTTTATCTTCCACCAGACTATCCATTCATGTGTAATCACCTTTTTCTTTACCATATTCCCTCTGCTTAACTTATTTTGTTTTCAAGTAAGATCTTTGACTTACTTGTTGTTTCATCAAATACTTCTGCATGCAAAATCCGATCCCGCATTTTGCTAATTCCTACCCTCTGATGAGAAGGAGAGTATTTCTTCGAAACTCTGCGGATTAAGGACTATCCATTTATCTAGTGTTTCCTGTTCAGATTAAATATGTTTTTAACTCATTTCAAAGTGTTTTGTAACATATTTTATTAACTGTTTGCTCATATATATATATATATATATATATATATATATATATATATATATATATATATGTCAGTTTTAAACGCAGTAAATATAATATTGATTGGGACTATGATGTAAGTGATTGACACTTTCATGTTTTGAAAGACAATGACTGTATTTTATAAACATTTACTAAACATCTATCAATAATGGAGAATTTACATAAAACTATACTAGTACTGTTTTTTACTTGCCTACACAATAGGGCAGAGTTAGATTACATGATCGATTTTAAAATGTGGGAAAAGTCCAGCTCTGGAAAAAGGTCCGTTGGATTGGAATAGAAATAAAATAACGCCTTAACCTAGAATAGTTTCTCAATCACTGATTATAAGGAGAAGAAAGAAGTATAGTATCAGAACAGATACTACATTTTCCTCCTAGCTAAAAGGCCAAGGAACTAAATTCCTATGTTTGTAAATATGTTTTACCCATTGTGATAATATATATCTCTATTTCTACTGTTGTATAAAAGTCACTTTGTGTATGTGTGTGTGTGTGTGTTTGTGTGCTTGTATGTTTGTGTATGTTTGTGTGTGTGTTTGTATGTTTGTATGTGTTTGTGTGTGTGTATTTGTGTGCGTGTCAGTGTGTTTGTGTGTGTCTGTGTGTGTGTCTGTGTGTTTGTGGGTGTTTGTGTTTGTGTGTTTGTGTGTTTGTGTGTGTGTGTGTTTGTGTGTGTATGTGTGTGTTTGTGTGTCTGTGTGTGTCTGTGTGTTTGTGTGTGTGTGTGTGTGTGTGTGTGTGTGTGTGTGTGTGTGTGTGTGCAAGTTCCTTTCTCATACGCTCCGAAACAGCTAAGCCTATCTTTTTCAAATTTCACACAAAGATAATTTATATGTCTGGCAGTGTTCTTAGATATGTTTTTACAGAAATTCATCCGATAAGTGTCTAAAATCTAAAAAATCCAATCCTAAAAATAGCCTTTCTTTCTTATGGATAAAAAAAGAATTTTTACAGGGGAATAATTTAGGTTGCACCGGCAAGAGAGATAATAAAATTTCAACAAAAAATTTCTTCTTAGAAAAAAAACCCAGAATTATTGGCGTCTGGAAATATAGCTCAGTAGTAGTAGTGCATGCGACTACAGGTCGAATGATCCCGTGTTCAAGCCTGGGTGTTACCTCACCATTTTATTTTAATTTTTTCTTATTAATGAGTACAATTTACGATAAAAGAAGAGGTACCATTTAAAATCATTTCTTTTTTGCATATTTTAAAACTAAACAATTATCATAAGTTACTAACTGGATATGTTTTTAGTGGTTTTATTTAATGTAACATGTTTATTCGGCTCGAAAAACATAGTGTTTATCAATGTATTGGAAAATTAAAAATGGCACCCGACTCTGAGCTCTCTTTGACACAGTAAGTTTGGGAAAAGGAGTTAAAAATAAAAAATATGCAAAATACTGTAAAACCGACCGACTATATGTCAGCCTATGTCGCGATAACATATATTGAGCGAGTTTTCGAGCTGAATAAACATGTTACATTAAATAAAAACACTAAAAAATATCCAGTTAGGTAGAAAAGTAACTTATCTTGCCTTCGATAACATTTATTTGTTATATATTTGTTTTTTGACAACTTTCTCGATTTTATGTGTTCAGTAATACAAACCCTTTTCGACATAACAATTAAGTAAATACTGTTGTTTTTGCTTAACACCACACATTTAAATGTCAACACTATTTTAACAAGCACCCAATGTTTTCACCTGAAATGCGTTGGTTTATAAAACATTCACTCATCCTTCGGGACAAGATCAAAGTGTAGTATCTGTTCTTCAGATGCTGCAGCTGCACTTCTATTTCTTGTTCTCTTTCGGTGGAGGAGAGATCCTTCACGATTGAGACAATTTTTATTTTTGTACCTTTTCTCCACGTTAAAAAACGACCCTGGTGTCTAACTCTGTCCTGTGGGGAGGCATAGTAAATAGGTACATATGAATCCGCTCCTTAGTTATTTTATTAATGCTACGAGAGAACTCTTTACTTCAATAAAACCAGAAAAATACATCGTCGTCTATTGTAAATCTCCGATGTGAGAAAACACGAAAGTCGCATTTCGCATAAACATGGAGCCTGTTACTACCGCTTGTGTTAAACGCTTCAATTAGAGAGTCAAGGAAGAAAGAAAAACAAAACTATATATATATAAAAAAAAAAATAAATAATAAGATGTGACTCTCAGGGGGGACGAAAAATGTATATGTGATTGTTTAAAAAAAAAACAACAATATTTTCCTTTCTTTCTTCATTTTCGCCTTTATGATGTAGATAATATTAGAGACAGAGGGCAAAGTATAATTTATTATTTATATTATTCATCCTTCTATCCGCACCCCAACCCCCGTCAGCACTCTTATTATATTTATACAATCAAAGCGGTTTATTAAAAAAAAAAAAAGAAGAAAGGTCGAACAAAAGCATTATTAGTGAAATGATAAATAATTAAGTTAAAAAAAAAAAAAAAAAAAAAAAAGTTGAGGATGAGGGCGGAGGCAGGTGTGTGAGATACGCGACCTGACCACATTTTTCTGTTCCAGAAAATGAACTGTGTTGTCTATGGTCCGTCGATCGTCATCATGATGGCTAATAATACTAATACTACTAATAATAACACTTCTACTCCGGTTTCAGTCCTTTTCTCAAGTGCCAGTCGACGGAGTTGTGCCGGTAGTGGCCGCGTTACCTGCTTCAGTCCGCTTCAGCAGAGCTTGTCGGAGAAGACCCGACGACTGCAGCAGCAACAACGACTACGACGATGATGATGATGTTCAAGTCCCCCTCTGCGACTTTCCTCGCCCTGGGCGTCGGGATCATCCTCGGTGCCGGGGGATCGATCCTGTTCTTTCGGAGCGCCAACGACCGACAGGTGTTCGGAGTGTTGGAGAACCTCCTCATCAAGGTTGATGAGCTGAGGGACCAGATCGCCGAGTTAAAGGAAGTGAACGCCGCCAAGAGAACCTACTATTCGCCCCAGGGGAGCAGTGGGGACGAGGAGTACGTCGACGCGCAAGGAGGGTAAGGAATGCTAAAGCTACTACACACGCAAACGCGAAACTAACCCAATATATTGATTTTAAATTTATGAATTTCATCTTTTGGTGCTAATACAGAGAGTGAGAGTGGATGATCCACGCTATTTTTTAAATCGTATTTCCACGTTTAATTAAAGTTTTTATTATTTTTATTTTTTATTCAGTTGTAAGGTACAAAACACCCTCCCCATGTTAAGAATGGCTTTTTAAATAATAACGTTATTATTTCACACGGATCACTCTCTGCATGAGTACCCTTTTTTTTTCTTTTTTTTTGTTGTTTTTTTTTTTTTCTAAATCTGAACTTTTCGGGATACGTTTCATTTCCAGATACTAAAAAAAATAATGAAAAGATGACTTGTATTCATTTTTTAGTAAGGTTTCAGTTATTTGTATGTTAAAAAGTTGTTTTTTTTTTATTGCAACTCTACATTCATTCACCATTAAATTGAGGGCTTTTGTAAGTTATCGGGGATGCTGAAAACGAATATCACATTTAAATTTAGGGCAGACTAGTTTTTTTTTTATATTAAGACCTTTATTATCCAATCTAATCTATTATGTTTTCACTTGCGGCCATGTTTTTCCCAACTAAACAAGTACTAATGCGCATGCGTGTTACAACTCCTCCTTCCCAATATTAAGAATGGCGACGGCCACTGAAATTCATTAAGTAAGACATTGGAAAATAGCGGATATCTTAATATCCAGAAAACTACTTGTCTGACCCAAATTTGAATATGATATTCGTTTTCAACAAACCAGAAAACCAAGTCGTCAATTTAAGTGATTGTTGAGTTGCAGTTGAAGTAAAAATTTACCGTTAAAAAGGACGCAACAATTTTTATGTATATTTTTCTTAATTTTACTATTATTGTTAGTGCTCGTGCAAAACAGTGATGTTTTAAACCAACACATTTATTATTATTATAGGTAAATTTGTAGATTAATGCCTTCTACTGAATCCTCCACCTCCCAAATGAAATTCGACTTTTTATTTTTAGGCGATTATTTGTAAGTACCCTGACATACTTGGAAGAAAACAACAAGGAAAAATTATTTTCCAATTTTAAAGTGGGGAGTCGAGTTTCGTATATAAATTTAAAGTAAAATGATTCCCCATTTCTGGGTCCTTTTAACTTTTGGTACTAGTGCACTTATTGATCCGTGCTGAAATAACGTTATTATTTAAAAAAAAAAAAACATTGTGGAGAGGTAGGTGTTTTGTACCTATTCTATACTTTAACCTTACAATTGAATTAAAAAAAAACATATAAAACTTTAATTAAACTGGGAAATACGATTTTAAAAATAGCGCGGATCAGTAAGTGCACTAGCACCTAACTTAAGGGAGTCAACCAAATTTTATCACTAACCTTAAGTTTAAGATCGTAAAACCACATGTAATCGCCGAAAATATTTTTACGTTAAATTTATATACGAAACTGATCCCCCACGTTAAATTATTATTTTTTTCTTTCATTTGGGTTGGGAGGGGGAGGGGGATACCTTATACTTTTATTATACTTTTAATAAATTTTAAAAATATATATATTCACCCTTTCCTTTAAAATATCTTTGTAAATTTTTACGAGCTGACCCAGCGTCGGGTAATCCCTGAAAAAAATTACTTTTTTTTTTTTTTTTTTTTTTTTTTTTGCTTAATACGTTTAAAAGGCCTTTATGGATAATATGAAAAGAGGGTGCTAGTGCACTTATTGATCCGCGCTATTTTTAAAATATTATTTTCAAGTTCAATTAAAGTTTAATGATATGTGTTTTTATTAAATTGTAAGGTTAAAGTACAGAATAGATTCAAAACACCCTTCCCTCCCCATGTTAAATATTATTTCAGCACGGATCAGTAAGTGCACGAATACCGAAAAGAGAAATTTTAAATAAATAAATAGCATTTTAGAGTGGGGAATCATTTTCCCATGATCACCCATTTCTAGGCCACGTAGCGTTCAACAAGACATGTCACCGTATTTCAAGTGAGGCCTTTTAAACGTATTTGGCAAAATAAATCACGGGCAGAGTTGATTGCGAGATGAAAAGAGGCGGCGGACCTGTAAGAGAGTGCCCACCCCCTAAAAGTGCGTGTTTTTCACCCTTATTTTCAGTTTCCGACAATTATCATAGCTTACATCGGCAAATTTGCCGTTTAATTGTACAAATATCCTCAAACCAGGTAATCACTAAAAGGGACTCTTAAAGGTCGACACCGGTATCGAGCAAAAGTTTGCTTACATGTTTTACAAACTTTAAATGGGTAAATAAAATATAAGCACATAATTATTGAAAATGTGATCATGTGATTAAAATTTAATTTAGATTAACCATGTTGTTTAACAAATTAAAAAATATAATGCAAGATGAAGTTTTAAAATGATTAAATGTGTTTTATTTAATAATTTAAAGTTAAAAAATCACATCCTTACATCATTTGTAGACATTTATGCTGACGACACTACCATTTATGGTAGCACATCTAAGACAGTAAACGACCAAGTTCTCTCCAATTCTCTCTCCTCTGATCTTGAGCACGTAGTACAATGGGGAAATGAGTGGCTGGTTACTTTTAATGCATCTAAAACCAAGCTTCTCTCTTTACATCATCAACATTCTGATCCACATCTGGCATCAATTGAAATGAATGACTTTCGTCTTCAGGAGGCCTCAAGTTTTGACAAGCTTCTGGGCTTGACCTTTACTCCTGATCTTAAATGAAACATGTACATCAAATCTGTTGCCAAGGCCGCTGGAAAAATGATGGGATCTTTCTATTGATCCGGTAAATATCTCACTGCTGATGCTATTCTCTATCTATATAAGAGCTAGGTACGTCCAAGGATGGAATATTGTTGCCACATCTGGGCAGGAGCTGCTAGAAAGGACTTGTCCTGCCTTGATAGAGTTCAAAATAGACTTTGTAGCCTCGTAGGAGATGTCCTTTTCTCTTCCTTGCAACCTCTATCTCACAGAAGAGATGTTGCGAGTGTGTCTCTGATGTATCGTTATTTTCATGGAAGGTGTTCGACTGAGCTTCAATCTATGGTCCCCCCTCGCCAAACTTTCACAAGAAACACTCGTCTAGCTGTACACACTATCAATAATTTCCCCCACTCTTTATCTGCGCCTAAACCTAAACGTAGATTCCATGAACAAAGCTTCTTTCTTAGAACTGCACGCCTGTGGAATTGTCTTCCGTTTTCCTGCTTTCCGGCTGACTACAATATGGTTGTGTTCAAGTCTAACGTAAATAAGTTCTTGATGAGCCGTTCTATATAAGTTATCAAATTTACCAAATTTTCATTACTAATGATTACTATATTGTCCAATGTCTACTGTACACTCTTTAACCCTTATCCTTGAGTGGCCTCTTGGCCTTGATAAGTGGTGATGCCTATGTAAAAAAAAAAAAAAAAGTTAAAAACATTGACCAATAAAAATGAAATTTTGGTACTTATGTATTTTTTGGTGCCGTGCTGAAATAATAACGTTATCTTGAAAACCATTCTTAATGAGGAGGTGAGGGTGTTTTCTAACTCTTCTGTGCTTCCACCTTACAATATAAAATATATAAATAGCACGGTATTAACTGCCATCGTATGCATTCAAGAACAATATCTACTGTAAAATTAAACCAAAATTTGATGCATTTTTGATACCACGCTATTTTTAAATAGTTTTTTATTTTTTTCAAGTTAAAGTTTCACGGTATCTTTTTTTTTTTTTTTTTTTTTTAACTGTAAGGTGTAAGTACAGAATAGTTACAAAAATTCTCCCCATGTTAAGAATGGCTTTCAAAATAACATTATTTCAGTACAGTAACAAAAAATACATAAGTACCCACAATTTTATTTTCATTGTTCAATGTTTTTAATGTTAAATTATAAAATAAAACATATTTAATCATTTTAAAACTTGCATTGTTTTTTAAATTTGTTAAACAACGTGGTTAATTTAAATTAAATTTTGATGACAATGATCACATTGTAATTATATTATACCCACTTAAAGTTTGTGGAACATGTAAAAAAAAAAAAACCTTCTGCTCGATACCGGTGTCGACCTTTAAAAGTCCCTTTTAGTGATTACCTGGTTTGAAGATATTTGTACAACTAAATGGCAAATCTGCCTAAGTATCATATCAGCAGAAAAAATTTTGGAAAAAACAAACAAACAACTTAATGACTTTTAAGAAGGGGGTTCTGATCACGTGACACGTCAGTAAAGAAATGGGCAGTAAGTCAGGTAGCAATGAAGTACTTAGTAATACAATAATACGAAAAGTTGCTTAGCTTTGTCGAAATTAACTTTAGCAGTAAGTTTTATGTATAAAAAATCTATACTATGTTTTTTTTTTCATAAATCTTCAAATCTCGTAAAACGTTTCATTAGAATTTAAAATGGGGGATCAGTTTCGAATATAAAATTAGAGGAAAATGATCACCGATTTCCGGGCAAACAGTTTTTAACCAGATTCACACTGTTCTTTTATAAATAGAATTTTTGATTTTCCAGAAGAGCTAACAAAACAAAAAGAGGTTAAAAAAAAAAATAAATGTACAAATAAATGTTGCCAAAGACAAGCTAAGTTACTCTTCTACCTACCTGTATAATTTTTCGAGAAACAAAGTAGTGGTCTCGGTCGAGCTTTAATAATCGCTCAAAAGTCGAAAATGAAACAAAATATTGACAGAAACACATCAAATAAATGTCACCAATCGTGCAAAAATGTAATGTTCTACCAGTATTTTGTTTCATTTTTGATTTTCAAACGATTATCGAGGCTCTATGGATTGATTGAGACTACCATTTTGTTTTTCATTCTATGAGGAACGTTGCAAATGTAAAACCTCCTCTTATTTTTTTTTACTCAAAGTTGAAAAGCTACGAAGACAGGAGTGGTGCCATTAGAACGAGCGATCTTTTGTGCTTCAGTATATATTTTTCTACATTCTCTATGCACTTTTGCCAGGAATGATGCCTCTCTGCTTCTGACACATGTCCATGACAGGGATTACTTCCTTAGTCTCACACTGCCAATATCTGCAACAGAGAGATAAAATTTCAGGTTGTACATATGTTCAGTTATCATAACAATGCTATTTGCAATCTCCTGATCTATTCGGGCAGAATAAAAAATAGGAAGCATTACTTTTTAACTCTCCTCGTAAATTTACAGCCTTTACACTACTCTAATTTTTAAGTAAACATAAACACTTTAAAATAAGTTAAAAATACCAAAAACTTATCCAGATAGGTAGAAGAGTAACTTGGCGTGTCTTTGGTAACATTTATTTGTTGCTTAATTTTTTAACCCTTTTTCATTTTAACTATTCTGGACAATTATCTAATTTTTTCTTAACAAAATTTAAATTTATTACAAATTAACACTTTTATATATCTTAACAGTGTTTATGCATTGTACGACCCAGATTTACATGGAGTTACTCTGGTTTGCCCGGCACCTGACGTCAATAACCGAAAAAGGCCTATCGCAGTGTTAGGAACAAACGTGTTGTCGATTTTTAGTTAATACGAATTTAAGCAGGCAACTTTTTCATAAATTGGAAGAAATAAAAAAATTAATTTTAATTGCGAAGGTTAGTAGGTACCTCCAATGTACGCCACAGATTTAACCCCCCTATATGTAACACGATATAACTAATTTAATTTAATATTATCATCATAACGCTCTCCTCGTCTGGCATCAATCAAAATGAATGGCTCTTGTCTTGGAGCGGCTCCATGTTTTGATAAACTTCTAGGTCTGACCTTTACTCCTGATCTGAGATGGAGCATGTACATCAAATATGTTGCTAAGGCTGCTGGAAAACTGGTGGGATCCTTCTACCATTCCAGTAGATATCTCACTGCTGATGGTATTCTCTATCTGTATAAGAGCCAAGTACATCCAAGGATGGAGTACTGTTGCCACATCTGGGTAGGAGCTGCTAAAAGCATCTTATCCTACCTTGAAAATAGACTTCGTAGCCTAGTGGGGGATGCCCTTTTCTCTTCCCTGCAACCTCTTTCCTACAGAAGAGACGTTGCGAGCCTATCTCTGCTTTATCATTATTTTCATGGTAAGTGCTTGTCTGAGCTTTAGTCTATGGTCCCCCCCCCTATCCTGACTTTCACGAAAGACACTCATCTGGTTGAAACCACTATCAGTAATTTTCCCCACTCTTTATCTGTGCCTAAACCTAAACGGAGATTCCATGAACAAAGCTTCCTTCTTAGAACTGCACGCCTGTGGAACTGTTTTGCTTTCCTGCTTTCCAACGGACTACAATATGGTTGTCTTCAAGTCCAATGTGAACAAATTCTTGATGAGCCATCCCCTTAAGTAATCCAGTTTATAAAATTTCCACTACTAACAATGACTACGACATGTTCTCCTTGACCACTGTCCACTCATTAACCCTTATCCTCGAGTGGCCTCCGGGCCTTGATAAGTGGTTACTCTTTTGTAAAAATAGAAAAAAAGTCTCTAATTAATAAAATAACCATAAGCCATAGCAAAAAAAACAAAAAAAACGTTGCTTCCACTGACCCAGTGTTTGTTTAACGGCTTCCGTAAAAAAAAGCATGCACATTTTTACGGTAGACACAAAATAATGACGTGGCTAATAGTGCGTAAAATGTTGGTGATTTACACAAAAATATGAATTGAGGAACGCTGGGTCGGTCTTTTTCGGTTATTTCTGTCAGCTGCTGAGCGAGCCCGAGCCAACTTCATGTAAATCGTGGATCATACACTGCATAAGTACCATCTTAACAAATTCAAAACCATAGTAATGACGTTATTACCGAAGAAATTGTTGAAGAGGCCAAAAATATAGTGGGGACTTTTTATTTCATTTTATATATATTTTTTATTAATACTGGTTGAAATTTCACATTTGGCAAGTGTGAGTGTTCTATTTAAGTAAGGCTTTTGTTAAAATCAATAGTTTTAATTCATCGTGCTTGTAAACTAGAAAAATGAATCATACAAAAAGAAAAGAAATAAAAAAGTTATTCAACAACGAAAACCTGATTTTATGGATGACTAAGAGTTTGTTTTCCGTTTTCTTAACGATTCAATGATCTTGTGTTTGTGGCCTTGTATTGATTAACTTACCCCCTCTCTCTTGCAGCTTCCTCAATTTTTTTTTAAAACTTTTTTTTCATCACTCCACCTCCAAACAAGTCATATTGCCACTGTGATCGACCATGGTGGTTGGTGGGGGGGGGGTAAGTGGAGAATTAGCGAGGTATTTGTTAACATTACATTTAAATGTCTGCATGTTGGTGCGATCAGAGAAACGGGATGCTTTAATTCCAGTTAAACAGAAAGTCGGGGTTTTTTTTTTTTGGTTTTTTTAACTAATGAGTTACTACTTATCAAGGCCAAAAGCCACTCGAGGATAAGTATTAATAAAACGAATGTATTGTAAGTGGAATTTATGAAGAATATTATGTGAGGATTTTGAAAATGATGTATGGAATGAACAAAGTTTGATGGCAAGTATCAGTTGACATCGGATTTGAATCCTATTTCATCTCCCGAGATGTGGGAGCAGTATTACATCTTAGGACCTATCTGACTCGTGTAGTTAAATTCATAATAGTTCAGGTGACAGAGCTCTCAGCATTTATACAATATAGGGCACATATGAAAATTACATTTTGAGTAAAAATTGTTTGATAGACTTGCGTACTCCAAAAAATTAGGGAAAAGTATCGAGTAGAGCTTCAATGAAAAATTTTTTTAAAATCTGTTTTCATATTTTGCCAATCCGTTATTCATTATTACTTAGTTAAATGACAGTGATCTCCCTCTGCTGTTTGGTTTTATGACAGATCGGCAAAATATGAAAACTTTTTTATTTTTAACTAGCGAGAGGTACCCAGTGTTGCCCGGGTGTTTGTAGGTGTGTGTGAAAAAAACCTGAAATGTGAAAAAAAAACAGGTGCCCGTGAAAAAAAAAAACAAAGCCTTGATGCGCGGTTGGAAAATAGTAAAGTGTGAAAAAAAAAACAGGTGCGCGTTTTTGATTGACGTGACGGCGATAGGTATTCAGCAGTTAGCATTTTGTGCGGGACAGTTTTTAATGAGGTCAATAAATCGGTTTGTTTGTTTTTAAAAACCCGCTCCCTGTTTATTAGGGGGAGCGTCTTGTCTCGAAATGAAAGCTACCGTCTGATATGACGAAGTCGACATTGACCAAATGTTACTTAACTCTCTAGAGACCACTAGCTTTCGGTCAGTGATTAGAGTCGAGTTTCGCTTTTTGTTTATACCGAAAACCGAATGTAATGCGTGCCGATGCGGGGAAATGTCGAATAATTAACGTTTGAAAGTCAATAAAATTAAATAGACAGGCGAGCTCCATGGTTAAGTGTGAGATATTACAATTTATAGATGATATAAAAAGTTTTAAGAAGTTGTGAAGCGAGCGAGCGCTTCTCTGAAAGAAGACTTTTGTGGACATCAAGGAAAAGCATACATACATACATTTTCGCTTTTATATATATAGATTAAACTTCCTAAATCAATTTTTAAAAACTACCCAGTGAATATACCCGGTGAATCAAGTGCAAGAAAGATACAAACAATTGCACTTAAAGGGACAGTTAGTATTTTTAAAAGATTTCTTTGATGGAGTCTCTGAATTAGCAGGTGAATGCCACATCCTCAGCTAGAAGAAAAAGATAAGAAAATTGAAAATTAAAAAAAGTGAACAACTTCCCCACACCCATCCCAGGCAAAAGTTCTGTCACTAATCATGTGGTGAAGCCCTCTAAAGAAAATGAATAATTTTTGTATCCAGGACGTTCCAATGTCACTATGTCAATTTTCTGCTCTGACCCTGGGAGCATGAATCCAAGAGGTTATTATTACTTATAGGGCAATGCCGGTTGCATCTACTAATCTATCCCTATCTTTACAAAGTTTCAATTTTTTTTTATATATATTTGTATGTATATATGATTCACTCTTTAATTAATCAACCAATCATTATGAATTTTAGAACACAGAATTTGCTAGGTTTAAGGATTTCAAATGTGGGTTATATTTAGTTTCAAGCAGAGGAGGTGGAGGCATTTTGTAAACATTTAGATCCCTTTTGATTTTTGTGAAATTTTAACCATAGGTATTAGACGTCAGTTAATAAATATCCTTGAAATTTCAGTTTCTTTGGGGTATTTTAAGGGTTTTTATGGGGAATAATATGGACACAACCACTTATTTGAGAATTCAGATATTTCAGATTTGCATTAAATTGGAGCCATAATCATTAGACATTAAATAAACAAGATTTCCTGAATTGCAATCTCTTAATACCGCTTCAGCTTAAGCCTTAAATTTTGTACATTTTCTAGAATCCAAATCATGTAATGAATTTTGGTCAAAATTGAAATGAGTATTCTAGACATAATTTAATCTTTGTAAGGGACATAAAAGTGCTGCTGCAATATTTCTCTTCGGAGGAACTTAATTTTCCCCTGTCTGAGTACAGGTATTCTAGTTTTTATATGTACTTTAATATGTCTGTTCTTTTTGACTTTCGAAATCTGCTCTGCAAATAGAACAATGGTGACAAGCAAAATATAGTCCCTTTTTGTTAATGATAATCTTCTTTTAAGACAACAGGAAAGTCCCTTGCTTCTGTTTTCTCTATGTTAAGAATGGCTTTCTTGTCTGATTGACCATGATTAATTATCCAGTAAAATGGAGAACTGAAACCAGAAGTAAAAAAAAAAGAGCAAACAATCTTGACTATCACCAATTTGCTTGTAACTCGTCAAAATGTGATATCTTAAAATAGACTGAAAATCGATACTTACTTTGGTTTCTTCCTTCCACAATTGATATTCTAGTTATTTTTTTTTTTTTAATGGAAATTACTCCAGACAAAGTGTGAAGCTACTTGATGTAAGAAATTAATAAGATGCTTATTGCAAAGACAGGAAATGTGTATTGACCTTAGTCTTGAAAAGACCAAGACTGTAGGTAGCAGGAAAACGGTGAGCAGGAACAGAGAAAGTTTCATAAACTTGCAGCATTGTAATACAATGAGGTATCAAAATAGCCAACTGATATAGACAAGACCAATGAGTCAAACGAGCTAAAATAAGACAATCCTGAAGAACATTTGCCATAATAGTGTTTAAAGAAAAGACTGAGACTAGCAGCATCACGTCTGTGAGAGAGGTTGCAATGAAGATTAAAGAGTGTGGATAGTCAAATTACTGATACGTTTTTGCCGTTGATCAAGAACCCTGAAATGGTACAGAAATTCAGGAGCCCAAATATGACAACAGTACTCCATACGTGGTCTGATCGTAGATTTGTAGAGATAGAGAATACTCTCGGGTGTGAGAAAGTGTTTAGATCGATAGAGAGAAGCGGTTTTATGAGAAGCAGAAAGATCAGGGAATCTAATATATGGACTCTAAGAAAGATTTGGTGAGAAAGTAGGGCTAAAAAGTTTTAGAGTCGACTTCTCATCAAGAGCAGAGCCATCCATAAGAATCTCAGTAAGAAAAGGAACACACCTACGATTGAAAGACAAAAGCCGAGTCTTAACAGGATTAAACAAATCAAGTTATTTCTTAGCCCAATCCATAACTGAACTGAGACCAGCTGCATGTTTCAACTAATTGTTTCCTCCAGCAGGTTCAGAACGCAAAGGAGACTATGCTTTCACACTCATTTTTCTATGTTCAGTGAACTCTGGAATGGAACCAACTGAGGGGACAAAGCGCAGGACATTGTCGCTTGTTATCACTGCCTACCAAGGGTTGAGTCTATCAGACATGTGTACGCAGTGTGATGATGTATGAAAGTGAAACATGACCAGTAGGAGTTGAGGATATATGTTGCATGAAGAGAAATGATATGAGACTGATACGATGGATATGTAACAGGCTCAGCTCTGAGAAAGGTTTAATCTGGACAGTAGAGGGAGATGTGTGCAGAACAATAGTTTTCAATGGTATATGACCACATCAAAAGAATGGATGAGAGTTCTTAGGTTAATAGTGTGTAAAATAATTAAGGTAACAGTCATCCCATAGGGAAAGACCAGGAAAAACGTGAGAGGAAGTGATAAAGAATGGACTTGAGAGAAAGAGGAACAAATAAAGACTTGGCCAGAGATAGGTGAGCTTGGAAGTCAGTTTCTAGAAGTTGTCTAACACATGCCAGCATGTAAAATGGATGTCAAATCAAATATGAAGATGCGATTGTCATTCTTATATTTATTTTTTTATACTAAATATCTATTTGTAACCAACCAAATCGATAATTGTAAATGTCGAGGGAGGGGGGGGTACCACTCTCAAAGAAGGAGGAAATGGTGGTAGTCATACTGCTGTATATTCTTCTCCAATGTAATATAGCAGTCCTTCATTTCTTCTTGAAGGGTACTAATGAGACATATGTAATGTGGTCCTTTATGTCTGGCTTAAAAGGGGTTCCACGTAAGTTTATAACATAGATGTACCCTCCATTCTTCCTAGTGTAAAGTCGATTCAAGTCTTTGTATGGCATGGATCTTATCTTAAAGGAGTTGCAAATATGAATGTTAGTAATGCATTTCAAATGATTGTACGTAGTGTTGCTTCATATGGTTATGTGTCTTAGCCATTATCTTCAGTAAGAAGATTTGCTTGCAACTCAAGATGCAACATATCAAAATAGACTAAAAAAAATCTACAGGTGACTGTTTACTCATTTAGAGAGTTTTATCCCCAGCAGGTTAAGAATGCGAGGGAAACTGTGAGCAAAAATAATTTTACATCACTTTATTTTCACACTCATTCCTCGATGTTCAGCGAACTCCTTGATGAATCTGGTGCTACTAGATCAGGCTGTCTGAAGATACTGGCTTCCTGATCTAAAATCCTCCAAACGTTGATGTCACTGTATTTTTCCTTTCCCTTTGCAAAACTCAATTATGTTCTGTAAAGTTAAAAACAAAAAGAACAATTTTTCTCGACAAAACAACCAAACCAAACACCAGTAATAAATGTTTGAATATATAACATATATACTTGTGTATAAGTTGAAATTCTTGGAGACGATTTTAAGGTTATTTTATTTTTTTTTTGGAGGGCGGGGTCGACTTGTACATAGGTGATGTTTTTGGAAATGTTGATTAAGAGCGACTCGGCATTCAATTATAACATAGAAAACGCCATTTTGTTTGTGCACTTGGTGTATACCGGTAATCCTAGTAATTAAGCACACTTCTTCCGAACCACACTGTAGTGTGTTTGCCAGCATATAAGCACATGCGCAGTTTTTCAGTGGGAGGCTTAATAATAATTTGAATATCTCTTGCAATGTTCACTCTAGACGTGGCTATAGGCCTAAGTTTGATATTATGTATTCGGTGATGATATGATGGTATTTTTAGTAGGTTGGGAAATATAGTGTTTACGATATGTCGTTCTCCTCTAAGTTCACTATTAAAAATCCTATAAACGACAATATTAACTATTAACAATTTAATGACAACTATTTAATGAAATCATTTAATGGCACTTAACACATACGTTCACATTATTACAGTATATTATGGCTTGTACAATGTATGCGTTTATGTTATGGTATGTGACATAAATTCTGTCTAAAAACAGCAACTGCGCCTGGAATCTACAGCATGTCATTGCTCAGAATGTCTGATTAGCAACATTTGTGCGTTCATTGCATGTAAGTGTGCAACGGGTTGGTTCTATATATGACAATCGAATAGACCACGCTTACGTAAATGCATGTTTTATTGCTCACAGATGCCAAGAAACAATTTGATAGGTCTTACAAAAAAACACCAAAAAGGAAATTATCTGTGCAAAAAAGAGCCATGTGATGGGCCATTTAACTTGTCTAGAATCTAATCAACTTATACATATATAATACCTAAAATGACACAATTTTTTGGTCTTAAAATGCACATCGACTTATACAGAAATATATATAGTAAGTAATTTGAAGCATAATAAATTTTTCTCACAATTACTGGATTCGGCATTAAATAACCCATTTTAAGTCCCATTTGCCCAGCAGGTTTGAATGCAAAGAAAACTTAAAACAAAAGGATTTTACATGGTTTAACTTATTACTTACTCTCATACTCATTTCATTTAGCGGGTTCCTTAATGGAATCTGCTGAACAAACTAAGCGCAGGATGTCCTAGTTTTTCGAAATTCAGTAAGCTTCTCTTCAGTTTCTCGATCAGCTCACTGTATTTATTAAAATCTTTTATTTCTGCATATTCTTGTCTTGACAACAAAGCACAGATGTTTATCTTTTAAAAATTATTTGCTGACATTTCTTAACTCACAACCTGTGAAAATAATTCAGCCTTGAATTCCAGATCAGACCAAATCTCTCTCAACTCTTTCCATCTGCGGACCTAATTTTGCATAACCTCTTGTCACATTGTTACAGAGATATTTATCAAATAGAGGGGATAGGGAAGTAGTTTGACTAAGGCTGGATATGGAAGGAGGAGGAGGATCGATCAGGTAATGTCCAGTAATGAAATTGATAAAATCAAAAGTAAAACCCTTAACTTTTAGGCCATGTCAAACGATCAACCACTGACAAAGTTATGCTTTGAGGGTATGTTAGAAGGCAAAAGAGGCAGAGGAAATCCAGGGGAGAAGATGAAGAGAAAATGTTTTTGATTGGACATCTCTCAACCGTTGGGCGTCCATCAACCAACTTGCCCTGGATTGGAAGAAATGGCGAAAAATAAGTCATGTGGGTTTACAATCCGCAACAAGTGGAAGATGTGACTCTTGATGATACAGAGATATTTAACAAATATTGACCTCACAGATAGATCATAGTTGGTTTAGTATCGCATATATAATTTTTTGTAAGACTCGTATGAGTCTTAAATTCAGGCTTATGATCTGATAACTTCATAAAGATTTAACCTGAGCGGTATAGAGAGATCTATACAGAGCAGGAGACTTTGTTGGTATGGTCAGGTTGTCGAGAAAAGATGAGTTCTTTCATTAGTAGATGTAGAACCATTGAGATAACAAAATCAGTTGGAAGGAGAGGTCAAGGAAAACCTGAAAGGATATGATAGAAAGATAGAGGGATAAATAAAGACCTGACTAGAGATAAGTTGGTTTGGAAATCAATTTCTAAAAGTCTACTAGTACATGCTCTCTACCTATATAAAAGCCAGGTACGGCCAATGATGGAGTACTGTTGCTACATCTGGGCAGGAGCTACTAGAAGCAGCTTATCCTGCCTTGACAGAGTTCAAAATAGACTTTGTAGTTTAGTAGGGGATGCCCTTTTCTCTTCCCTACAACCTCTTTCCCACAGAAGAGATGTTGCGAGCCTGTCTCTGCTTTATCGTTATTTTCATGGCAAGTGCTCGTCTAAGCTTCAATCTATGGTCCCCCCTCGCCAAACTTTCACGAAAAACACTCGTCTAGCCAAAACCACTATCAATAATTTCCCCCACTCTTTACCTGTGCCTAAGCCTAAACGTAGATTCCATGAACAAAGCTTCTTTCTTAGAACTGCACGCTTGTGGAACTCTTTCCTGTTAGCCTGCTTTCCAGCTGCCAACAATTTGATTGTCTTCAAGTCCAACGTAAACAAGTTCTTGATGAACCGTCCTTTTAAGTAATCCAATTTACAAAATCTCCACTACTTATGATTACTAACGAATGTATACCTATTAACCCTTATCCTAGAGTGGCCTCCAAGCCTTGATAAGTGGTGACTCCTTTGTAATAATAAAAAAAATTAAAAAAAAAAAAATGGATGTTTAAACGAAATTCTCAACAACAGAACACAAATGTTTAGTTTAATAATTTATCTACCAACTTTTCTAACTAGTAATTTGTCAAAACAACCCATTCTCGAATTCCAGATGCCACCAGATTTCACTCTATTTTGTGTAACCTATTGATTATCATGTTAGATATTGTTACAGAGAACTATTTTTTTTTGGGGGGGGGGCATTGTCTGGTTGTAAAGCATGCTTAAATATGTTTTAAATTCATGCAAATTTCGTATTTATTATAACAGAGCCAATTCCCTATTGAATATTATATTGTACCTAATATATAGTAATGATTTCAAAAAGTTTAGAAAATAAATGACTTGGGTGCCATCAGCTAGAATCGAAACCAAAATATTTAATGCTCCAGGCACGTTCCCTACTGTTTGATCTATCAACTGATAGATAAGAAAGATTTAAAATTAAACCACTTCAAGCTATGAATGAATTTGCGCAAAGGTTAAAGAAATATGTCGGCAAGTTGAAATGAACATTTTGCATTTTAACTTTCTAACAGATTTCTTTATGCATTATTCATCCATCCAAACAAAGATTTTACTTGTTACAAACCATCCTTGGTGTATGATTACTATTTCCTGTTAATTTCGGTGTTATGTGACCAGTAGTTCAAGAGTTTGTCGTTTAAATATTTTCATGCAGACAGACACACATACATACATCTACTGTTTTATTTATATAGATATGTTACAAAGAAAGAATCTATGAGTCTCATGTGTGCAGTGTGATCATGTATGGAAGTTAGACCTGGCCAGTAAGGGTTGAGGATATGTGTTGCATGGGGAGAAATGATATGAGAATGGTACGATGAATGTATAATGTGAGCCTTAAAGATAGGCTTAGTTCTGATGACAATTGAAGAAGATCAAATCTGGTCAGTGTAAGATGTGTACAGAGGAGTAAATTTGGTTGCATTGAAAAAAATGGATGAGAGATGTAGAACAGTTGAGGTAGCAAGTTCAATGCACAGGAGAAGACAAAAAACATGGGAGGAAGTGATAAAAATGGACTTGAGGGATAAATGAAGGCCTGACTAGAGATATATTATTTTGTTATAATTTTTAAAATCTATCCAATGCATGCTAACATATTAAACCGATGATAATGATAAATACTGACCAAACGGGGCGTATGGGTATAATGAGCAACTGCGTTAAGACTAATATTTCATCTAATAAAAAACAAAAGTTGCTTTTTTTTTTTTTTTTTTTTTTTTTTTTTAATTATGGTTCTGAATTTTTGAAAGAATTGTTTATTTGAATTCTTCAGACTACTGTTTTCATCTTGAGTTATTTTTACAATGTTTTGGTCGATGTAACCCTTATCCTTGAGTGGCCTCTGGGCCTTGATAATGTGGTGATGCCTATGTAAAAAAAAAAAAAAAAAAAGACCTTCTTCAGGTATATATCTTGTCGAACTCGAATCTTTCTGTCAAACACGGGAATCTGCAATGAAATTTCGAATGGAACCCTTTATTTAATGCACAGACAGGGATAACATGCTCTCGTTTCATCAGCCATGACTGGGTAGAAGTCCTAAGTAATTCACAATTGTATTTTTTAGTGTTATTCGCACTGAGGATTGAATCTTCAACCTCCAGAAGAGTGTAACTTACAACTGATTTTTACCAAGGACATTATCCACTATGCCACGTGTCCTTCTTCATACAAGAATTTTTAAATGAAAAAAGTTACCTTACATTTCAAAAGTAAATAATGAATGATCTCTAGGTTTTATTTGCATTTGTTATGTGTGTTATGTTAAACCCGTTCCTTTCAGATGCAAGTGTAATTGATTGGGATGCCGAATTTACACTTGGTTTTACAACCTGACTTTTCTGCTGTTAAAATGATAGGGAAAGATGAAAAAGAATGGATGGGTTGATCTTGAGTTTCATAGAATTTCGTTCTTATTTAAAACAATTTTACTGATCGGTTTTATTTGAAGAGGGTTTGCGTTTTACATCAGATAATGTTGTTTTTTTTTTTTTTCCATCTCCATCCCATTTGGCAGCCTCTATTATGACCGAACTTATTTTTTAATTTCACCCCCCCCCTACCAAAAAAAGAAATCATGTGACAAGATGAGGACTAAATTATCCTCATAACAGGAAGTAGTCTGAACCGGTGACCTCAGATGTCAACCTAAACATGTTAACTTCCTGTGGCTTCCATATTACCTTGCCCCCTTCCTTGTGCATATTATCTAGCATAACAATACTATTATACAAAGGCAAATGAAAGAAAGAAAAATAGTGTAGAAGTATCAGTGAAGGACGGTTATATTGAAATATGTGTGTGGGGGGGGGGGTCTAAGGAAGCTTTGAGTATTTTACAAAAATGTTCTAAAATAAAATAATTTGATAAAAAAAATTTTTTTAATGCAGTTTAAATTCCTGAAAAAAAAAAAAAACAACTAAATTGAACATCGCACTTGCATAAGCTAAAGTCCACATTTACACAAGAGAATTCAATATAACAGTGGGAGGGGAGGGCTTAAATTGTTAAATATAAAACAGCGCTCATCAGCTGCTTACCATGTAGCTGTTACAGAGATTTAAAAACAGGACAGCTGTTACATGACATTCCAGTGGAAAATACCACTTCTCCGATAACAAAATGTAAACTCAATCTAGTTACTATTTATATTAATACATAAATAAAAAAAAATCTACAATAATATGTTTATAAGTAACTATATTAATAACAATGATAAAGTATATTATAATAAGATCTATTATGTGATATGTTAATTAGCATATAAGTTAATAAGAATAAAAATGCATAAAAAAGCTTAAGTATATTTGATACCAGACAGACAGCAGTTTGTTTTTGTTTTTTTTTATTTTTTGTTATAGGTAGAGCTCTGTTGTTAGCGATTTTACTCACTGTTTGCTTGGCATAATGCAGAGCTTTTTGTTTGTAAATAAAGAAACAAATTGAGCATTGTAAAATGTGGTAGCCAAATGTTTATATAGACATTTGAGGATGTCATTTGTAGGCACCGATCCCATCGGCCAGAGGATAGAACTGCTGACTATCAACTTGATAGGATGGGTGCTAGTCTCTCTCTCTCTCTCTCTCTCTCTCTCTCTCTCTCTCTCTCTCTCTCTCTCTCTCTCTCTCTCTCTCTGTGTATATATATGTATGTGTGTGTGTGTATATATATATATATATATATATATATATGAGAGAGAGAGACTAGTACCCATCCGAACCAAAGTTTGAACCTGCAACTATCAGCACTACTGCATGGAATATATAAACATAAAGCAACATTGATTCCATGCAGTAGCCTGACGAATCCTCATGAGGATGAAATGTGGGAGGTTCTGTGTAGCTTAATTGCCATATATATTTTCAAAACACAACCTAGCTTTGAGCACTGTTGAAGTATATTCCAAAAAATTTACATAGATACATAAAATAATAATATATAATATTATCTTCGTATTAGAACCTATCAATATACTAGATAGACCTATGAAAAATAAACAAAAAACCGAATAAATTCTAATATTTTTTAATCTAGCAAAAATCCAAACAGGAAATTATAACAAAACCCTCAACTCATGGATTTTCAAAGATAGATTCTTTTCAACAGAGGATAAATATCAATAATAGAAGTATAATAAATGAAAATTATATTTGATATTTTTCTTTTTTTCTACATCTTTTTTGTTTTGTCTTTTTGTTTTTTTCTTTGTTCTTTCCCTTTTTCTGATTTTTCTCTTTTTTTCTATTTTCTTTTTCGTTTTTTTTCTTTTTTCTCTTCCTTTTATATAAATTTTGGTCGTAGATTATTGTCCATGATAAAAACAAAAGAAGTATTGTCTTCTATCGAACGACTTTGGTTTGTTTGATAGACTTTGATCAAGTGTTCTATGATCCATGCACACTATACTTAGAGTGCTTGTAAACTTGACCAACATCAGAATATTGAATACTACTCTTCACCAACCAACCAACCATACAATATATATGAAGTCCTCACCCAACCTAATCAATTCTGATAACCTATATTTTCCACAATTACTTGAATATGATAACATGCATACATATTTTTTTAATCTTTTTCTTGACTTGACTTATGTGCAGAAGAGAGCTTTGCCACAAACTTGAGAACAAAATTCTGTGACTTATCACAGTCTTGAGCCAGTCTCTCAGTTGTCAGGTGCAGTATACCAGTATCCACCCTTCTGGTCAACTAATCTGTTTAATTACTTGTTCTTGTGATGGTGTTACTCGGTCGGGTGGGGATGGAGGTGGGTCGAATTGGCTCCAAGTAAATTTGCCGCATCACGGGTTAAGGCAGTATATCCAAATCTGTCCACTGCTGAATCTTCATACTCATGATTCCATCATTGCACACCGAAAACAAGAGATCAGGTCATAGTTTCCAAGTCAACTTTGACTGTTGCTAGCCACATCCTTAGTTGCCCATCACTCTTCTTGCACCATCCTGGTAGCAGTGTTGATGCTATTGTCTTGTGAATCAGGTCAGTTGGTGGATGACAAAGAGTGTGCCCAAACCATCGAAGCCTCCTGATAAGGAGTACTTCCTCAAGTCGAGGAAGCTTACATCATGCATGGATTGTGACATTTGGGATGTGGTTGGAGATACAAATCCAGAGAATGGGGTGAAGACTTTCAGCCTTTGAATATCAACTACTTGTAGGGGTCAGATTTTACACTCGTAGAATAGGATTGTGCAAACAAGGGCCTAGTAGATGTGACATTTGGTCGTTAGGCGGATTTCTTTTCTTGATCAAAGGTGATTATGGACTCGACAGGAAGCAGAGCGAGCTCTGTTGATTCTTTTTTTTTTTCTTTTTTACAAAGGAGTCCTCTCATATCAAGGCCCAGAGGCCACTTAAGGATAAGGATTAATGAGTATACGGCAGTCAATGAGACAATATAGTAATCGTTAATAGTACAAATTTGGTAAATTGGATTACTTAAAGGGACGGCTCATCAAGAACTCGTTTACGTTGGACTTGAAGACTACCATATTGTAGTCAGCTGGAAAGCAAATGGACCAGAGTTCCAGTGTGCAGTTTTAAGAAAGAAGCTTTGTTCATGGAATCCATGTTTAAGTTTAGGCGTAGATAAGGAGCGGGGGAAATTATTGATAGTAGTTTCAGCCTTTTTTGTGAAAGTTTGGCAAGGGGGAACCATAGATTGGAGATCAGACGAGCATTCTAATTGAGATATCATCTTTCCCCTACCCTGTGGCTGTGAAATGGTGCTGAGATATTTGAAGTTGTCCACCTTTTCGACTACTTTCACGTTAAAGGTTATAGTGATTCGATGTGGCAGAAGGCTGTTGTTAGTCATTGTCTTGATCTTTCTTGAATTAAATTTTTATTTTTAAGAAGTTTGTGTTTGGTAACTGGGGAAACATGTTCAAACCATTTTTTTTTTTTTTTTTTTTTTTTTTTTAACAGCGTCATTGGTTGGATGTGTTAATCTTAAGCTTTTTTCAGATATTTGCATTTCTGCATCTATCTCGAGGAATTACACCAAGATTCTTAGCAAGACTTGTATACGCGCCCCTTACTTTTTGTTATTATGGTACCTTGTAGCTGTCATGAACATTGATACGATTTCTGCATTTCAGTGGCATAAACAAAATAACAGTATGTAGGTAATGTCGTATGATAATGGCATTTTTTTTATTCCTCGCATCCAAAAACTTACCTGAGTGAATTTTTAGGATTACATCATGTTTCAAGAGAAACTTGAAGCCTACTAGATATTATCCTCGAGTGTCTAAGGTCTCTTTGTACGAGGGTTTGTCAGAACAACCTGGCACAAGGATTCTTTTCCCTAGAAGTAAACCATGACTGATTATTCAAAATCACATAGAATTCATAGCTCAAATAAGATCTCTCAGTATGGGCTAACCTGCTCTGGCTTTTACGAGTAATAGTGTATTTTCTCTTAGTGATGCTACCTCAAGTAAGAGCACAAAACTGGATACTCCACCAGACTCGATGAATTCATGTCCTAGAATTCAATAAAACCAAGAGACCACAAGAAAAACATACTATGACAGAAATGGTCAATTGGTGAGAGGAAAATTCTGTTCTCAACTTCTTTACTAACTCAGTGTTTGAGATTTGAAGGTGGAATTCGAATATCTATGTTTTTCATATCGAGATCAAGTGTTAGCCCCAGGAAGGGGGTCCCCTTGATTTCTGAGAACTTCAACGGAAGTAAAATGTGAATATTAAAGAAAATGTAATTATTAAAGTGTCTCCTTGGCTATGTTTCGCATGATTTTGCTCTAAATCTGAAACCACTTGGCGTTACATGCTCAAAATTTCAGGATTTCTTAGTTTTTATGATGTCCATCTGTAGTGCAAGTTAGAACAAAATCTGAGGATATCGGTTTCAAAGATGATTTGATATGGAATATGTTCCAAACTTGTAGACTGTTTCACAAATTAGAAGAACAGAAACTAATATTGATTTTGCGTAGCTTAATATTTTAGTGCTTAAATCGTCTTTTTCCTCTTTTTCTTTTGCATGTGTATTTCATGCATGGTGTTTGGTTACACATCAAATTCTTGGATCTCCCTTCTTTCGCAACTGAATTCTAAATTTGTTATTGTACTGTGCACATTTTGCTTTTCATTTCATTATTTTTATTCACCCAAAACCAGACATTTTGCCACTGAGACGTAAGCAGCGACGCCATATTTGTAGAGATCATCCTAAATGGGGAGTTGTGTAGCAAGATGTTTGTTCACATTGCATTTAAATTTCTGCTTTTTAGTACAGTTGGGGGAAAAGGGGAGTAAGGAAAGGATTTCCAAAGGCAAGCGGTTCAAGACCAGAAGCTATAAATTGTTTTCCAGCATCTGGGAACCTTTATGGTGAGCGGGTGGGATTTTGCTGTGTTTAAAAGTTTGTAATATAAAATCTCTGGTCCCCCCTCGCCAATTTTTCACGAAAAACACCCGTCTAGCTGAATCCACTGTGAAAAATTTCCCCCACTCTTTATCTGTGCCTAAATCCAAACGTGGATTCCATGAACAAAGCTTCTTTCTTAGAACTGCACGCCTGTGGAACTTTGTTCCATCTGCCTGCTTACCACCTGACTACAACTTGGATGTCTTCAAGTCCAACGTTAACAAATTCCTAATGAACCGTTCCCTTAAGTAAACACTTCATCAAATCTTCACACTAACGTACTGTACTTGCAGTAACCCTTATCCCTGAGTGGCTTCCGGGCCTTGATAAGTGGTGACCGCCGTGTAAAAAAAAAAAAAAAAAAAAAACTAATAAATATCAACACTGCATCTGAGATTTATAATCCAATATATGTGTATGTACAGTTGCAATTGATAAAATATCAATTTTAAAATGCTATCAAAGTCAAAAAAATAATGGCTGAGATAACCCAATTGTTATAATCTTTACTGGGTCAGAAATGATTAAACTTTTTAACCCATTTTTTTTTTTTTTTTTTTTAATCAGTTTAAATGAAAAGTTCATTCGATCGGAATAAGTAGAATTTGTACCGAAATAAGAGACATCAATGCAAATACGTGTCGAGAATGTCCTGGTTTTGAGCCAGTATAATCAGCAAACTAAACTTTCTGAAAAATTAGATTTTTTTAATTTAAAAAAATTTTTTTTTTTTTTTTCGATTTTTATCTTTGTCTTTTGATTTTGCCACTCTTAATTTATGTAGTTATTGCAGATTACGTTTTTGTAATTTCTGTTGAAATTGCAGATCTACTCCTGCATTGTTTCTATGAGGGGCTTGTTGGTCTGTTGTGCTTTACTTTGAAATAACATTTTTCTTGGTCTGTCACGCTACAGTTTTTAGCGTTTTTAGATGTCTGTCACATTTCAGTTTAAACTAGCATTTTTTTTTTTTTTTTTAGCATTCTGTCACATTTCAGTTTAAACTAGCAGTTTTTGTATACCTGTCACACTTTAGTTTATGATGACAATCAGTAATCGGCAAGGAAATAACTAGAATACTATAGTAAAAAAAAAAATTTTTAGTTTGAAGGTGAATGTTTTACCACACAGCCACTGAACAAATGAAATTATATATATTTTTTTAATTTATAGTGTTTAAGTTTGGCATAAAGATCTCTCCGTAAAAAATATAAAATAGTTTGATTATTAAAAATTCATAAACATAAATAACAGTTCAAATAATAAAAAGGATAAATATGGACGATGACAAAAACAGGGCATTTGCCCTAGGCAGGTTGAAACGGCTTCTTCCATAAGAGGAAATGTCATAACAATATTAACTTCACAGGTGGTCTCCAGTCGCACGTATATTCCAGTCAAGATAGATGACAATGTTAGGTTTTATAATCCTTGCAGAGATGTATTGACTTGCTCCTACATACAGAACCTGGTATTCCCAAATGGTCACCCATCTGGTATTGATCAGAGTTAATGTTGCTGATAATTTAACTAAAATTTATGGTTCTCTCCTGCTAAACTTTCACAAAAAGCACTCGTCCGTCTCGCTACACCACTATCAACAATTTGCCTCACTCTCTATCTGTACCTAAATCTAAACACATTACATGAACAAAGCTTCTTTCTTTTAACTACCTGCCTGTTCAACTCTGTTCTACTGACCTGCTTCCCAGCTGACTACAACATGGGCATATTCAAGTCCAATGTAAACAAGTTCTTGTTGAACCACTCCCTTTGAATAATCAAATTCTGTCCAATTTTCACCATTAACGATCACTGCGCCGTTGTTGTCTCAGTGACTGCCTTACATTCATTAACCCTTATTCTCGAGTGGCCAGTAGGCCTTAATAAGTGGTGACTCCCTTGTAATAAAATAAAACATATCCTGACTTATTTTCATGTTTATTTTATTATTTTTTTTTAACTTGTACTTAGAAGATTATAAATGTTGTCCAGGTCACTGGGAAGGAAATGGTAAAAATGTCGGAAGATTAGTTTCTATTATTTTTATGTACTTTTAAGTTTGAATAATAAGTTTAAAAAAAAAAAAAAAGTTCAATAACTTCTGATATTAATAAAGACATCAGATTGAAGGTACCGATTCCGAATCTGCATTTAGCTTGGCTCTTAGATCAACCATTTAACTGTGATTGCGTGACACACACACACACACACACACACACACACACAGACAATATACATGGAAAGAAACTGGAATCTTAGGAAGATCTCCATCATTCTAGTAATTATTGGAGCAACGGGATTTATGAAAAAGAATTTCAAAAACAACCTGGCAAATATACTCTGTGAACCAAGTGCAAGATAGATTCAAGTAATTACACTTAAAGGAACGGTTAAAATCTTTAAAAAGATCTCTGTTGGAATATGAGAAAGTTGGTGAATGCCTAGAATCTGGTAGGATGCCCCATTTGCAGCTTGAACAAAATAAAAAATAATAAAAAAAAGAGAAAGAAATTTGTTAGATATAGATAGATAAATAGATCATTGAAAGAGTATATTATGGGTTAGAAACTTCAGTTAATTTATTTGTTTACATTTTCGTACATTATTTTCGTTGTATATTTTTGTTTCAACTACATTGCCCTAATTTTTCCCATGTGTTATATTAAAATATTTGTTTTGTGGATTTGTAAAATTCCTGTAATTTTTTTTTTTTTTTTTTTTTTTAATTTTATCAAACATTAAAAATCAGGTATAATATAAATAACTGCCAATCTGGCATTGCTGGCAGTTTTAAATGTTTATTTCACTTTTTTTCTTTTCTTTTTTAAATCTCAGTATTTTAAAGTTTTCAGATGGCATAAATATTGGTACAACCTCCAATTGGAAAATTTGTTTTAGATTTACATTAAATTTCATCTACAGTCATTAGACACCAAATAAGCAAGATACCATAAATTTAAATTGCTTAAGACCGCTTAAGCCTTACATTTTAGACATATTTATTTATTTTTAAAACCATTTAATGGATTTTTTTTTATCAAAATGGGAGTAAGGATGTTATATATTAGTAGATTAATATAAGATTTTAATACTGGTAACGGGACAAAATTGATGCAAAACTGTTCTGTTCAGGGGTATTTTACTTGTCCTGGGACAGTTATTTCAGTTTATAAATAACTAGCAAGGATACCTTACATTGGCCAGGGCAACAGGGATACCTTACATTGGCCAGTGTAACATATTTCTATTAAAACTTCTATCTACCATTATCTATCTGCCTCTCTCCAGCCTCCTCTTTCTTCTTTGCCTAGTCCATTCCTCTCTAGCTGGACACACACACACACACACACACACACACACACACACACACACACACACACACACACACACACAATTCTCCTTTATATAATAGATTCCTCATGGAATTTGTCAGCATTTTCTTTCAAATTAGAACATAATAGCACTGAACCATCATCCCGGTCTTTGTTTTGTAGGTTTTGACTTTTAGCTAGATATACAAACATGCATATACACAGACAATTGCCCTTTATATAATAAACTAGCAGGACTACTCTTCATTGCCTGGGGTAAAAGTGTAACATTACTATTAAAACTTCTTTCTCTTTCCTCCTCTCCCATTTTACTCCTCCCTCTTTCCAATCCTCTCTTTCTCCTCTGCACAGCTTATTCCTCTTTAGCTGGACATACACACACGGACAACTTTGCTTTATATATTAGATTCCTTGAGTAATAAGCTGGTATTGGTTTTCCTGGGCAATGCGGCCTTTAAACATATAAACTCTATCTAAGATATTGAACACTTTTTATTACTATATACGACTTACCAGATATGATATTGTACTATTACTTGTATGACCTCCAGACAAGATTGAGTAGATTTTCTTGTATACAATTGCATAATAAAACACAGTGACATTGTTTTATCCCGAGCAACACTGCCTTTGACTATATCTGATTATATTGAGCACTTTGGATTGACTAACTTATACTCATTACCATATATGGTACTGTATTATTCTTATTTTGGCTTGTGGGCAACACCATGTACTTTGTTGAGTATAAAACATCATAAAAAAAATAACAAAGTCGTATGTAATTCTGTATTTAAACACAGTTGCTCTATCTAGGCTATTGAGCACACTTTGATTATTATGTACAAATTACCAGATATGATAATGTATTATTACTAGGGCTGTGACAACAGCATATTCTTTTCATTGTTTTGACTCTTGAGTATATATCCGTTAATATCTTATGTTTTTATATAGACAGATGTGGTTCTCAGTTGATTGACTGTGTCGGATATATACTTGAGAGTAAAAAGAATGAAAAGAATATTCTGTTGTCACAGCCCTAATTATTACTATTATAAAATCTGGGGAATGCAGAGTAAATTTCTTGTATAAAATAGTCTAACTAAACATAATGTTTTTTGCTGAGCAACACGGTAATATAAACAAAAAAATGGTGATGTTTTTCCTGGTCAACACGCACTTTAAACATCCCTGCTCTATCCATGATATTGAGCGCTTTGGATTGACTAATAACAAAATAGGAGCTTTTTGTGTATATATATACGCACACATTTATTTTGGACCTGTGGAAAAGAGAAAATCTCATTGTGATTTAAAAAGTGTTAGACTGCGATATTGTCAGAGAACAAAAAAATTGATTCAACAAATATTTTCTTTTAAAATATAAATGATTTTTAAACATTAGAAATAAATAAGAATTTTAAAAGGAGTGAGAACTGTGAGGAGTTGAGCAGCAAGATGTCTGTTCACATTACATTTAAACTTCTGCAGGTTAGTACAATTAGGGAACCAGGAAACAGGGAGGGAATTCTGAAGTCTAGCAGCCTAAGGAAAGAAACTATTAAAGTAGAAAGCTATCCGACATCTAGGAAACTCAACAGCAAGAGGATGGGATGTTGCTGCTTGTCGGGTTAGTCATTAGTATGTATGTCGAGGGGACACAAGTGGTATGAGTTCATCAGAACACATTCTATTAAAGTACTTAAAGGAGGCAACATTGTGGCAATGGTACAGAGTTTGGTGCGGAACCTATTAGATTTGAGACTCTTTTTTTTGGGCCCTGTTTAAGAGTCAGAAACTCGTGGTAGATACACCAGCACAGACATGGCAACAATACTCCATGTAATTTTGTGTTAGGGTTTTGTTTATAATGTCAATAGACAATCGATAAGATAGTCATTTTCTAAAACAAAAGTATTTTCTTTCCTTATTTCGTATATTTATATCCTACACTTTGGCCTGTCTATGTATATCTTTATTCTTTTAATGAAATATAGCCTTTCTATTTACAAATTTAGGTTTGCAATTGTTTTTTTTTTTATTTTTAAATAGTCCCACGAATAGGTCAATGTTTAATCTCTCTGATGATAATAATATCAATAACAAAATAACTTTTCACTAGAAGTTTCTGAATTTTTTGAGATGAGGATTGGTTATTCGTATTTGGATTTATTGGATTACTGTTCTCATCAAGATGAGAACAGTAATCCAATGAATCCAAATAATACAAACTTTTCAATTCGCTTACTTTTTTTTTTTTTTTTTTTAAATACAGTGTAAGCTGCTTACTATTGGTTTGATTGCTTTGTTTGATGGCAGATCAACCCTTTTTGGACTATTTACTGTTGAATCTAGTTATGAAAAAGTTTATTGCATTCATTGTTTTTGCAGACTGTTATCCTCATCTTCATAGTTGTCTTTTCACCATGTTTTCGCCAACATCTTCTGGCCTTCATCAGGTGATTAACCACGACAGTATAGGAATGCTGAGTCTTGTTACTGTATCCCCAGTGATTACTGCCTTCCATAGTTGTTGTTATCGTACCACATTTTGGCTAACTAATCCTCTGGCCTGTTTGGGTAGGATTAAAACCACTGTCTTCAAACAATGCTAACTTGGAACCATAACAACTTAACACCTCTATCCACTGTGACACATGAGACAACAACGATGGAAGGCAGTAATCACTTGGAATAAATTACAAGACTCAGCATTCCTGTCCCATCATGGTTAATCATCTGAAGAAGGCCAGAGGATGACTTGGCCAAAACGTGATGAAACAACAGCAACTTTGAAGATAAGGATAACAGTCTGCAAGAAGAATGAATGCACGAATTATGAAGCTTCATCTCAAAGGATTCCAAAAATAAAACATTTAATCTTTCAAATATTTCACAGATTTTATATTGTATGTAGTTTATAGATTGATTTGTTTTGTAACCATATATTTTTGTAAAAAGTAATTGATAAATTCTATTTAGTCCCTAAGTAGGACCTAGCAGCTGAAGAGCAAATGAGGACAAAACTAGTGGTGCTGGACAAGTTCTTGCTGTGAACGTTGTACAAGAGGGAACTGATGATTTGAAGCTTAGGCGAGAACTTGTCATGACAATAAGAATAGTTGAGAAAGACTAGCAGCATCTCTTCTGTGAAAAAAGGATTTTGGAGAAAAATACTCCCCCACCCCCACTAGAGTGTGACCTCAAATTTATACTCTGTCAAGGCAAGAAAGAATGCTCCGTGCAGCACCTCTCCAGATGTGACAGGAGTACTCCATCTTAGAACAATGAATGAGAGTCTGAATAATGCATTTGAAGCCACTGCTTTGATTGAATAGTATTTTTTACTATCAGAAAGCAATGCTTTGTCTATGCACAAAATTCAGATTTTTCCACGGTTTTGAAAATTTGTAGCAGTAATTTTGTGAACTACTAATATGTTCAGGTTCAAATCTTGACACATACCATTTGAAGGTTAGTACTTTATTAAACTCGGATTTTTTTTTTATTGTTATTATTAGTGGCATTAGATATATGTTGGGGTCCGGAGTTTAACTGATGCATTTAAAAAAAATTTTTTTTTTACAAGGAAGTCGCCACTTATCAATGTCTGAAGGCCACTCAAGGTTTAATAAGTATAAGATGGTTGGTGAGGACAACAGCGAAATGATCGGTAGTGGTGAAAATTGGATAGAATTTGATTATTTAAGAAAACGGCACAGTAAGAACTTGTTTACCTCGGACTTAAAAACGGTCGTGTTGTAGTCAGCTAGGTAACGGATCCGCAGTATAGAGTTCCACATGCATACAGTTTTAGAGAAAAAACTGTTTATGGAATTTACATTTAGATTTTGTCAGAGATAGAGAGTGGGATAAATTGTTGACTATGGTTGTAGCTAGACAAGTGTTTGCTGTGAATGTTTTGCATGGGAAGGGGACCATAGATTGAAGCTGAGTTGTGCACTTGCCAAAGCCATGAAAATAACAGTAGAACAACGATAGACTCGCAACTGAGAAATAGATTGCAAGGAAGAGAAAAGGGCAAAACCTACAAGGTTACGAAGATGGTTTTGAACTCTGTCAAGATAGAAAAGGGTGCTCGGAGCCACCCCCACCCCCTCCGGATGTGGCAATTGCATCCAATTTTAGGGTGTATTTGGCTCTTATATAGATAGAGGATTGCGCCAGGAATGCATCCTTTATAAGCATAGATCATAACACCAAGATAGCAAAAATTGAATCTAACCTTCAGGTTCAGTATGTTAACAGACCTGCGTTCTAACTGCTTAGTTAATGCTATCCGAAACAAATAAAGTGCTAGCAGTTATGATTAACTTTTTAGAAGAGCAGTAACAAAGCAAAAATGATGAGTGTCTGCCTCTCGATTATTGATCTACTATTGAATTATTAAAAATCTTGATAGCATTATTATCAAAACGAACTTGCTTCTCGTTGGTTGACATCTCTATCCTCTCCTGGGCTTTTAATCTTAAAAATAGTAATAATTCGTCCTGTTCGGCTACTGAATGGTTGAGGAGTGGTCGTTGTTGGAGTGTGGAAAGGTATCGTTTTTTTTTTTTTTTTTTTTTTTTTTTTTTGTATGGACCTTCATGAATTATTGATTTTATTCACTCGGTATTGTTTTCTGACCATTGATTGGCTGCCTTCATTTTGTCTTAAGCTGTACAATTGTCAATATTGATTCTCTCTTTTTTTCTTCTCCCTCTCTCTCTTTCTATTTTGTTCTGAGCTGGGAATATCGCCCAAATGCAAATAATAATAATAATAATAATAAAACTAAAGAGAAAATATCCACAAACGAGACAATTTTGAAGAAATTTAAATAGTCACATAATATATGAATGGTTTTAGATCATTCGGACTATTTTTTATTTTTTTTTTATTTTTACAATGTTTGTTATTTTTGCAACGTTTCTGCTGATGTAACTTCTGAGCTACTTCAAGTACACCTTTTGAATCTGAGAATCTTGGAACTCGGAAACCTATCCAAAATTTTGAATAAAGCAACTTATTTAATTCACTGAGTTAGATCATTTCTGTGTTTTATTTTGAGGTTACAATGGCACCCGAGTTCTACACCAAATAACAGACTTGTAAATCAGGAAAAGAAATCTTCCAACAAAACACAAATATATATATACTAGCAGTTCAGCCCAGCTTTGCTCGGGCCCTATGTACTGTCCATAACTTTATATGCATATGTATGTATTAAAAAGTGTGCATATGTATGGTAATGTCTTTCTATATAATAAGCTTCCTTAACTACCATAAAGAAAAGTTGGTTGAGACTGCAGAGGTCAATTTTTTTTTTTTTACTTTGACCCTAATTTTGACCCCCTTAACATTTATTGCTTTGAGCTCAAATCAAATTAAAATATCTGACCCATATCCAAGTAACCTACATCTAAAATTTCAAGTGTTTAGACCCAAAATTGACAGAGGAATTTGGTAGAATCTACAAAGGGCAACTCTCAACTTTGACTTCTTGGCAGCCAAATTTTCGCCCAAAAACTGATTAAAAAGCTTGCTGAAAGTCTGAATACCCTTTATGTAAAATTTCAAATGGTTTAAAAATGGCAAAATTGGCTTAATAGTTTGTTAGAGACCGCAAAGGTCAGATCTTTTGAACTTTGACCTCTTGGAAGCCAAATTTTCAGCAAAATAATGATTAAAAAGCTTGCCCTATGTCTAAATAACTTTTATGTAAAATTTCAAATGTTTAGACTAAAAATTGGCAGAGTTATTTGTTAGAGACCGCAGAGATCAATTTTTTTTTAACTTTGACCCCTTAACATTTACTGTTTGGGGCTCAAATCAAATTATAAAGTTAGATCCATGTCCAAGTAACCTATATTTAAAATTTCAAGTGTTTAGACCCAAAATTGGTGGAAGAGTTTGGTAGAGTTCTCATAGGTCAAATCATTGAACTTTGACCCCCTTAACAGCAAAATTTCTGGCCGAAACCCAATTAAAAAGATTTTCCCAAATCTCAATACCCCATATGTCAAATTTCGAATCTGTAGACCGAAAATTGAGTTATTTGGTAGGGAAATGTACACACACACAGATGGACAGACACATACACAGACATTTTCACTTTTCTAGATATATAGATTTTTGTGTTTCTCATCTATTTTCCTTAAATCAGCTGAAATATGCAGAAGATGACCTGAGTTCAGTTATGGATTGGGGTACAAAATAGTATAACATAACGTATAACAGATTTTGTTTAATCTTGTTAAGACTCTACTCATGTCTTTCAGTCGTAGGTGTGTCTCTTTTCATCCTGATTCTCATAGGTGGCTTTGTTCTTGAGGAGAAATCAACTCTGAAACTTTTTGGTCTTTCTTTCTCATCAATTCTTTCTCGGGATTTATACATTAGATCCATTGTTCTTTCGGATTCTTGTAAAGTCTGTTTGCTCTATCGCTCTAAACACTTTCTCACACCAGAAACTGTTTTTTTTATCTCTACAAATCTACCATCAGATCATGGACGGAATACTGATTTCATATTTGAGCTGATGAACTCTGCCCCATTTGAGCTGAGGAAACTTATCTGTAATTTCATTGATTCCACTCCTTCTTCTTCTCTGCAACCTTTATCTCACAGATGTTTCTAGTCTTTTCTATAAATACCGTTTGGCATGTGTTCTTCAGAATTATCCAATCTATTCTCTGCTTCCTTTGTTCCAGCTCATTTGATGGAGTCCGCTGGACCAATGAATCAATTCGCTGTTTTGATACCTCATTGTAATTCAGCTATTCCAGTGGTTTCTTTTCAAGAACTTCAGACTTGACTTATGGAACTGTCTTCTTGCTAAATGTTTTCCTCTTACCTATAGCATTGTTCTTTTCATGATTAAAGTCAATAGGCATCTCATGTCTTTGCAATAATCATCTTCTGTTCTTGTAAGCTCCTTACATCAAGTGGCTTCATGCCTTGTCTGCAGGTGATTTTCATTAAAAAAAAACAAAAAAACTGGGATCTTAGTGGCTGAGCTTTTTTCTTTTTCGGTTCTTACTTTAGCTAGACAAGAGGTTGAAGAGGCCTGATCCGATCATTCAGCTGGTCACATTATGCCTTAGTATTTTTTAGTTTACCCCCGACCGTATTATTCAGTTTGATTTTTTTTTTTTTTTTTTTTTCCAAAAATTCAAAATCTTGTTCCTCATTTTTATTTATCTCCACAAATAGATACTAGAAGATGGGGGCTGAGGACCATTCAACAAAATTTACCAATGCCAAAGAGTAATGTCTTCGAAGAGTTTTTTTATGAAGTATGTCTTACGTGTGTTTCGTTGAATAGCAGAAAACTACTAAACAACTACTCAGAGACAAATGTATGTTCCTCAAAATATTTTTTATATGGTATGAAAAAGGATTTGGAGAAGAAATATTTACATACAAACCAAACCAAACTTAGGTTATCTATATAAAGTTCAGTTTTTCGTCGCACTTTAAAAGCCTACTTTTTCTATTTAATAATTATTAAAACGAACTTGATATACTCAGTCATGGATATGCAAGCAACTAAATAAAGATCAATAAATTTGCACACTCTTTGAAAAACAAACTTTCATTAATTAATTGATTTTTTATGGTTTCTTATTGGATGATTGGTTTTATATTTAACTATTACACTCTGTTCTATTTATGCATATTTTTTACATTGTGCATAGCATTTAGGATGAAAGCGTCCTAGCACATATATATATATATATATAGAGAGAGAGAGAGAGAGAGAAATGACCTGGTCTGTGTGTGTCTGCGCGCGCGGACAGTCTTTACTAAACTCCTCTCTGGATTTTTGGTCTACAGACTTGAAACTCAATATATAGAGAATTTGGATATGTGGAACAAATTCGATTTTGTTTTTAGCCGGTAAAAATAGCTACTAACAGGTCAAAATTGAAAAAAAACCAAAAAACATTGACCTTGGCAAGAGTAAGTCGACTAAACCTGTTACTTCTGCCCATGAGTGAACCAATGATGTGAAGCTTAGGCGAGCACCTATCATGATAATAAAAATAGAGTAGAAAAAGACTAGCAACATCTCTTCCGTGAGCAATGAGACATAGGTTGGAGCTTGGTTGATAATGTGTGACCTATTAGATTTGATTTTTTTGGGGGGGGGGGTCCTGTCTAAGACAGGAATTAGTAGTAGATGTACCAGCAACAATACTCGATGCATGGGTGAATTGTGGCTTTATAAAGGTATAGGATATTCTCAGGTGCAAGTAATTTTCTAGCATAGTAAAGGGAGCCCACTTTCCTTGCAGTATTATTGGCAATGTCTTCAATGTTGTTGTTCCGGTTCATGTTGCCTGTAAATATTAAGCCAAGGAGTTTACACAATGTCTTTTGTAATTGCTAAAGGAAAGAAGCTTAGTCTTAGTAGCATTAAATGTTAGCATCCATTTATGGCCCTGTTCCACTAGACTGAGGGTCATACTCCTCCTGGAACAGACAAAATTCCTTCAACAAAAGTATTGCACCACTTTTATGTCTCTATTGAAGTTAATTCCTAATGATCTCTTAGTTTGTGAATGAATATATTCTAAAGAAGCTTTTTAATCTCTACTTCAGTGTGCATGTGAGTTTGTTTCCTAGAAACTCCAAAATGGCTATTCCGATTTTTTGTAGTGGAATGCCTCTGAAACTTGATAATCAAAAAAAAAAAAATTGATTAAAGAAGGAACAATCCGATTTTGACCAAAGTTAATACCCTTATACAATTTAATAAATTTGGGGTGCATTCAAAATAAATGTTTTTGTCTTGAGCACAATTGAGCCATGATACTTGACGTTTTCATCTTAAACTTTAATTCTAGCCATTATATAAACATATTTTTTATAAAATCAACAGTGGGTTCTGTACATTGCAATGAAGACAATTTATTCTGGACCAAGTCACTGCAAGGAGGCATATGAAGCTTCCTTATTGTAGGTTCCTGACCAGAGCAGGCAAACAATCGATTTGATTGAAAAATTGTGCGATTTCACAAATTTCAATAATAATAAAAGTATTGAAAGTGTGAAGCATTCATTGATCCTCATTCAATCCCAAGCAACGTCAGGTTTCCCTGCTAGTCATTTATAATCGAAGAAGAAAGTACATTTTAAATTTTTAGGGATACTAATTAAATCCATATATTGCGGATTTAGCACTTGTACAAGCCGGAAAATTGCTGGAAAATTCACAAATGCAAGATATATATATATATATATATATATATATATATATATATAAGGGTAAGGGTTTAGGCTCATTACCGTTGGGTCCTGATTTCGAATCTTGCTAGATATAGCCACTCTGATGAGTCGTAGACGACGAAACACATGTCAGTGAATAATTACATTTTAAAAATAATATATATACTGCTCCCCATGCCCCATGTGGGGGTACCAAATTGGTTAAAAAGGGAAAATTATTCCCGACTCGCATTTAGGTAAAAATGCACTTTCGTAAATAATTGAATTCATTCAAAACATATCGCTAAAACCAAAACAAAAACATCTATATATATATATATATATATATATATATATATATATATATAAATTCACAAATGCAAGATATATATATATATATAAATTCACAAATGCAAGATATATATATATATATATATAAAATTCACAAATGCAAGATATATATATATATATATATATATAAAATTCACAAATGCAAGATATATATATATATATATATATATAAAATTCACAAATGCAAGATATATATATATATATATATATAAAATTCACAAATGCAAGATATATATATATATAAAATTCACAAATGCAAGATATATATATATATATAAATAAAATTACTGAACATTCTTGCGAAATTTTAAAGATAAAGCTGAACGTGTGTGTGGTCTCGAATAGGCTCATATATGGTTGGCTATTTTAAAAAACTTATTACATATAATGATAGATGTATCGAGGATCATGAATGGGTATGTTTGATCTGGCAGAACGGTGGTCATAAAATTTGTGGGGTCTGCGTTCGCGCCTGGCCCCCAAAGTATGGAAATAAAAAATGAAAAAAAAAACGTTTACAAGTGTTTTTGATATAAATGTACATAAGAATACTTTGATAAGTATGTTTCAACTTAAATAGAGATGGTATAATAAAATTGTGGGGTCTGCGTTCGTGCCTGGACTCCATGGAAATATGGCACAAACTTTAATAAAGACTTTTCATATCTATTTGCATAAGTATACTTTGATAATTATGTTTCAGTTTGAAGAAATCTGGTATAATAAAATTATTGGGTGTTCGTTCGTGCCTGACCTCCATAGAATGTAAATATGTCACAAAGTTTAACAAGGGTTTTTAAAAGGGGGTGAGGGTCCACAATAACACCTTCACTTTAATCTTAATTCACGTTAGATTTTCTTTTGAGTTGAATCATATCGTGCCGAAAAAAAGCTGCTTTCAGGACTGCCAGCAACCACTGTAAAAGAGTAATAAAAAATGCAAGAGAGCTATATGCCCAGTCTGTTAAATCCAAAGTAGTTGATCAGCGGCTTGGTTCCCACCAGTTTTGGCAAATAACAAATAGGATCCTGAACAGAAGTGTGCATTCTAGCCCAACCATTATCAATGGACCAGAGGTCATCTCGTCAGCGTCAGACAAGGCCAAACTATTTGCAAAGAACTTTGCAGCTAATTCTACCCTATGCGACGAACGCCATCAACTCCCCATATTTCCTTCTATAACACAGAATAAGCTAGGTAACATACAAATATTCGTGCATGAGATCGCCAAGCTAATCAAGAACCTAGATTCCAGTAAAGCAACTGGCCCTGATGGCATCCCAATTATAGTGTTAAAAAAGCTTCAACCAGAACTTGCTCCCATACTTACAAAACTATTTAAGCGCTGCCTTAAGGAGAAGTGCTTTCCGACTCCCTGGATGACCTCATCAGTTTGCCCTGTATTTAAGAATTCAGGTGATAAGTCATCTCCCTCTCAGTACAGACCAATAAGTCCTGTGTGTTATGAGTAAGTTGGTGGAATCCATATTAAATAGAGAAATAGTCAACCACCTCAGCAGGAATAACCTTCTTAGTGACACACAATATGGTTTCTGCTCTGCAAGATCTACCGCAGATGTGCTGACGGTTATATCCCACAGGATTAGTAAATCTCTTGACAAAGGCTTCTTTTCTAGGGCAATTGCTCTTGACATATCAAAGGCTTTCGACAAGGTATGGCATAAGGGTCTACTTCACAAGATTTCCAGCTACGGTATAACTGGAAATGTTTTCTCAATCATTAAATCATTTCTCTCCGATAGGCTCATAAGAGTAGTGGTAGATGGACAAAAATCGGAGGCCTGCAATATAAATGAGTCCCTCAGGGGTCAATCCTGGGCCCAACTCTCTTCCTGATCTACATCAATGACCTCTCTAAACACATACTTAAATCATTCGGTGACATCTATGCTGATGACACGACCATATACGGCAACACATCAAAGGCTATAAATGACAAAGTTCTCTCTGATTCTCTCTCCTCTGATCTCGAGCGCGTGGTTCAGTGGGGGAAGATGTGGCTGGTTACCTTTAATGCATCCAAAACCAAACTCCTATCCTTACATCATCAACGCTCTCATCCCCATCTGGCATCAATTGTGATGGATAGCTCTCGTCTGGGTGAGGCCCCGTGTTTTGACAAGCTTCTGGGTTTGACCTTTACTCCTGATCTGAAATGGAACACGTACATCAAGTCTGTTGCCAAGGTCGCTGGAAAGATGGTGGGATCCTTCTACCGCTCCAGAAGATATCTCACTACTGATGCAATTCTCTATCTATATAAAAGCCAAGTACGTCCAAGGATGGAATACTGTTGCCATATCTGGCCAGGAGCTGCTAAAAACAGGCTATCCTGCCTTGACAGAGTACAAAATAGACTTCGTGGCTTAGTGGGGGATGCCCTTTTCTCTACCCTGCAACCTCTCTCCCACAGAAGAGACGTTGCGAGCCTATCCTTGTTTTATGGTTATTTCCATGGCAGGTGCTCGTCTGAACTCTAATCTCTGGCCCCCCCCTCGCCAATCTTTCACGAAAAACACCCGTCTAGCTGAATCCACTGTGAAAAATTTCCCCCACTCTATATCTGTGCTTAGATCAAAACGCGGATTGCATGAACAAAGCTTCTTTCTTAGAACTGCACGCCTGTGGAACTCTGTTCCATCTGCCTGCTTCCCACCGGACTACAACTTGGATGTCTTCAAACCCAATGTTAACAAATTCCTAATGAACCGCCCCCTTAAGTAAACACTTCATCAAATCTCCACACTAACGTAATGTACTTGCAATAACCCTTATCCCTGAGTGGTTTCCGGGCCTTGATAAGTGGTGATCACCGTGTAAAAAAAAAAATAAATAAATAAATTCACGTTCTTATTAAAGTGAAAGCCAAAAAAAAGTCGGAACTTTAGCCAATTCTCGACACAAATTTTGCATAATTCTGTTTTTTCCTTTTCCACTTGCACGTGGCACTCTTTCGAAAATAGATAAATAATAAAAATTAAAAACATTACTTGTTATTGTGTCAAAAGAAGGAAAAAATCCTGCTCACGTGATTACGTGTCTTTATAAAAACATTTACATAACCTTTTTATTTATATATCTGTTTAAGCTTTTTTTTTTTTTTGTCAGTGTACTAGAAGGAATTCAGTTGATTACAACCCTTTCTGCGTGTTCTTTACATTGCAATAGTACAACCCTGAATCCAATGGCGCAATACTACACCATTCAATACTGTAAAACTGAAACAAAGCTGTTCTGCTTGAAAAGGGTGCCATTTTCTTATTCATATTTATATCGCTTCTTTGCTTTAAAAAACTAAAGTAATTACGTGTTTACTTTTTTAATATCCCATTTTGATGTTTCGGATTATTTTACTAAAGTAAAGCTTCATTATTTTTCAAAACTGTTTTTGTTTCTTTGTTTTTCGATATTTCGTCGATATTATTTAGTAAGTGTTTAGCAGAAAAGCCAATAAACGACTACCCGAAAAAATAAATATACAAGAAATAAATGTTACCATAGTCAATAAAAGTTTAGTTCATGTTTTTTTTTTGTTGTTTTGAAATAGTTTTTAATGCTCTTTACTTGAAATAATTTCAGCGAACCGAAATTAAAATGAAATTTGAGGTGATGACTACTTAAATGAATTTTTATATAAACTACACATGCCATAATCGAATATTCCTCAATCACAAAATAACGGAAAACATTAAAATATGTTTCTAAATATTCCTTACGTTGACGGAACTCTCTTAAATTGTTAACATAGAATGCTCAGGTGCCCCTCCTTCAAATTGAAAACGGGGCTCTCCATTTCAAAGTCGCTGCCATTTTGATTTTTTTTTTTTAAACCAGTTCGTGAATTAAAAAAAAAAAAAAATTTTTTTTACAAACTACTTAAAAATACAAACCAATGAACTTTTCTACCATAAAACTAACATTTATTGACTATGGTAACATTTATTTCTTGTATATTTATATTATTATATATATAACATTTTCTCTTTGTAAGGAAACATCATTTTGTTGGTCATTCTTGGCTACGAATGGAAACAAAGTTGATATAAAAAATATATTTTCGCGAAAATTATCTTTACTTTCATCATATTTTGCTTAGGGTAAAATTTTTGAGTATCAAAACCTATCTCTTTACAACCCCCTCCTTTTCATAACCTATCATATTTTTATCAATCACAGTCCATTTTCTGTTGACTGTTTTTGAACCCAGTTAACTACGGGTACTTCTGCTAGTATGTGTATATATATATACACTAGCAAAAGTACCCGTCGTTGACTGGGTTCAAAAACAGCCTACAGAAAATGGACTCTGATTTATGAAAATATGATAGGTTATGAAAAGGAAGGGTTGTAAAGAGATAGCTTCGAATTTGGGGGTATCAAAATCAAAGCAAAATATGATGAAAGTAAAAATAAAATAGATAAACCCCATCATTTATTATACCATACCTGTTCACACTGAAACACTTATCACAATATTCTGTGGATCTGTATTAAAAAAAATCTTGTTAAACTTTGTGACATATTTTCATTCTATGGAGGTCAGGTATATTATTATAAATAAAAAACCGGATAAAATACTGTTAAAAACTCGCTCAATACATGTTACTGTGATATAGGTTGACATATATTCGGCGGGTTTTTAATTATATTTTGTATAGTTTTTTATTTATAACACCTTTTTCCAAACTTACGGTGTTAAAGAGGGTGTGAGCGGCCATCTTGAATTTTCGAATACATCGGTAAACACTATGTTTTTCGAGCTGAATAAATATGTTACATTGAATAAAAACACAAAAAATATATCCAGTTTGGCAGAAAAGTAACTTATCTTGCCTTTGATAACATTTATTTGTTATATATTTGTTTTTTGACAACTTTTTCGAATCTATGTGTACAGTAATACAAACCCGTTTTTTTTTGTTTTTTTTTTTGCTGTTGTTTCTTGCTTTTTACACTTTTAGATCGTATTTTAAACTAAACTTCGGAGGTTGGAATGCCCCCCCACCTAAAATGTACTTGGAAGAATCGATTTTATAGTGAGATTTAAGAATGGTTAGTCGAAAAAAAGGTGAAAAACAAAACAAATAATCAATAAATAATTGTTACCAAAGGCAATAAATGCTACTTTTTTTTACTTACATGAATGAGTTTATTTTATGTTTTCAAGCGCTTTTCTTTATTTTTTAATAATCTAATGCGGGTGTGTGGGTGCCAAATACCTCCAGATTTTCTAGAATTTCCCGCTAGATTGTAAACGAAATCTCCAGATCTAGCAGGAAAACCGCTAAATTGTAACACTGGTCACGTGACAGGAAGCGGTAATAAATAATTGTCCCTAAATAAAAAAAAAAATGGCCTCTCGGTACAAAGAAATTCACCTATTTATCATAGAAAAATTAAGTATAATGTTATAATTAAAAAGAAATATATAAAAACACACATGGATATAGTAAACATATTATACCAAAACGTGGAAGCCATCCGTCCAGTGTTTTTTTAGACAATTAATTCCGAACGAACCAACAGTTACATTTTTATATATATAAGATATATATATATGTATATATATATTTATTTATTTTTTTTTTTCTTCAGTGGTTTTTAATTTGACTCCAGAATTGTGAGAACTCCATCCTTATTTGAATAACTAATTTTGTACTTCTAATTTTAGAAAGCTTCTCTTGTGACAAACTGCATAATAGATATCTTAAACCTGCAGAGACATGCAATGTATTTTCTTATCTATTTAAGCATCTCTATCGGTTGGGTTTGGATGATATCGTTTGTATCTTGTTATCTAAATGTCTTTAAAGAATGGGAGGGCAAATTTTCTACGTTGAATAATCTGTGAACTGAGGAAATAATCTATCAGGTATGTGTATGGAGTGTGATAATATAAGGAAGTGAAACCTAGCCACTGAGGGTTGGAGATATGTGTTGCATGGAGAGAAATAATATAAGAATGATACGAAAGACATGTAATTGGAGTCTTAAAGGGAGGGTTAGATTTGATGATTTCAGAGGAAGACTAAATCTTATATTTGAACAAGAGCAGACTTTGTTAGTATGGTCATGTCAAAAGAACATATAAATCTTCGGATTATTTGATATAGAATAGTCGAGGTAGCAGGGTCAGTTTACGGGCGAAGGCAAGGCACAACTTGAGAGAAAGGGGGATGAATAAAGATCTGTATAGAGGTAGGTTAGTTTGGAAGTCAATTTTTAAAAGCTGTTCAATATATGCCAACATGTAAAATGATTATTAAATCGATGATGATGATAGCTTCTTTCTGATGACCATTTAAAAAAATCTTTCCTATGAAAATCTCCAAAAGATTCTTAGTATTCCTTATTTGGAGTATAAAAAGAACCTAATGTTTACTTTTGACAGCCTCGTAACTCTCACTTCCCTTATTTTGTCGTTTAGTTCTCACATTCCATGAGCGATGTTTTTGACAAAAGAGGAAGAATTGCTGTTTTCTGTGTCATAATCTATTTATCTAACACTTATTGTTGTTAGCCTGTTTTGTTTTACTTTGAAGTAGTATTTTTTTATAGTTCCTTACATCAAGTGGCTTCTTGCTTTGTCTGGAGCGATTTACATAAAAACTATGCCTATGTGGGCCTCTCTTATTTTAATTTAGTTTCATTTTGGCTTATATGAAAAAAGTATAAAATGGTGTATTTCTGCCACATCTGGAGAGGTGTTGATCAACACTTTCCTGTCTTGACAGAATACAAAATTGATTTTGAAATCTAGCGGGCAGCTCATCTCTTCTGTTCCTTATTATTCTTTTCTCAGAAAAGAGGTTAATAGTTTCTCTCTACGCTATTGTAATTTCTATGGAAGATGCTCAACTGAGCTTGAATCTCTGGTTCCTCCTTGTAAGACATTCACAGCAAGAACTCATCTAGTTACCATAACTAAAAAAAACAAACCTTCTTTTATTTATGTACCTAGTCTCAAGTAGAATTTCACAATATAGAGCTTCTTTCCAAAGGCTTTCCATTTGTAAAACGCATTACTACAGGACTGCTTATCTGCAGATTACTACATAGTTATCTTTAAATCCAATGTCAACAAATGTTTGTCATAAATTGTAAACTAATGAAACTCAGTTCATTTCCTTAATCGGTTTTAATACTCCCATAATATTTTTCATTATTCAACTGACACTTATTCCATCTCATTGACTTTTATCCTCGAGTGGCCTGATAAATGGTGGCACATTAGCATAAAAAAAATAAATGTGTAAAAAATAAATCTGTTCTCATCTTGAGTGTTATTTTTACGTTTCGGTCGATGTAACCTCCGATCTTCTTTAGGTGTATCTTGTAGAACTGCGGAATCTGCACGGAATTTCAAATGGCATCCTTTATTAAACCCACAAGAGCAGCATGCTGCTCTCGCTCCAGTCAGCCATAACTGGGTGGAAGTCTCTTGTGCAACATTTAGGAGCCTTAAACATATTTTTTGTTTGTAGATGTAAATATCACTATTACATCTTTGGAATGAAAAAGGGTTTTATAAAAAAAAAAAAAAAAAAATTCAAAGCACATGGGGGAGAATTTTGTTCAGTCACCATTTTTGATTTTGGGAAATTTCAAAAATGTTGTATTTAGGTCTAAATAAAAATAAAAGGCAAGAAAAAATCTTAAATACTATTTATAAAATATTTTTAATAAAAATAAACCTAAAATTTTATTGGCTTCATTAGATAATCGTAAGTTCTTAAAACATAATTTACGAAACTAAAAACTACTTAAAAAGAAATTCTTATTAAGACACGTTTTCTCCTAAATAAATATTCTTGCTTTTCATTAAAGAAATGCTACTTTTTGATTTTTATATTAATATTATTTCATATTTTATCTTGGTTACTAGCATAAGAAAAAAATAAAAGATTATTATTAATTAAAATCTAATTTTCAAGATTTACCCACGCTAAATTAAAGCCATCTTCTTCACAAAGATCCAACTTCTTGGGGTTAATACCACAAGCAAAATGAAGAGAAGAAAAATAAAACCAGTCTTGATTGAAAAAGATGTCTTACACTGAAAGTTGTAGGAGGGGGGGGGTCTAATTTTTTTCAAATCAACCTTATGAAATGTTTGCAAAGATATGACTGACTTTTTCTCTCTCACACATATACATACATACATACATACTCCTATAATTTTTTCTTCTTTTTTTGTGTATTGATATTCATATTAAAAACCCTTTTTTCTAATTATTTAAAAAGAAAATACAACTTATTTATATATGGGTTATGGAATTGCATTCATCTGCAAAAGATCTACCTAATTTGCATATTCTTTTAAACATTTATTTTAATTTCCTATTAGTTTTTTCTGTTTTCTTTTGGGATGATCATCTTTTGTTAACTATTATGTGTAATCATATTCATGCAGATATTCCATGTGATTTATACTTGTGTAATATTTGCATAAAAAGGTTATAGTAAACACAAACCTCTTTCTCTATATATTCATGCATGCATATATATATATTTAAAAAAAATTTTGCCTACCAAACTCCTCTGTCAGTTTTTGATCTGCAAACATGAAACTTAATATATAGGGTATTTGAACCCATGCAAAACTTTTTATTTGGGTTTTAGCCAAGGAAAATCGGTGCAAAAGTGAAAATTAAAAAAAAAAATGATATTTGGTGAAAGTTAAATGCCAGCATTACGAATATGCATGCATAACGTAATAGCTATTAGCTCATGTTTTAATTTTTAGCCTTGCATCAAGCATGTCTTCATAGCTCAGGCATTAATGTCAAAGGAAAAAGTAAATCGTAAGCTAAACATTTTGGTTTTGATTCTCGGTGGTGGCGCAGAAGTCATTTTTTTAAATTTTTTTTTTTTTTTAAATAATTCCTATATATTGGGTTCAATATGATATAATAAATATGAAATCTGCATTTATTAAAATATCATATTTAAGCATATTTTACGACCAGGCAATACCGGGCTGTCTGCTAGTGTGTGTGTGTGTGTATATATATATATATATATATATATATATATATATATATATATAATTCTGTTGGGATTAAAGTTTCTATATATAAATACTGTTATTTATATTAGATTGAAGTTTACCATTGTGTATATCAGGTAAACACTACATCCCTTTGTTTTCATTAATATATATATATATATATATATATATATAATTAGCAAAATAACTATTTCATGACAAGTGTTCTGCTAGTCTATCATTTAAAGAAGAAAGTCTGATTTTCTCCGTGTGTATACATGCGCATATCTGTCCAGTTAAAAGTTTTTAAAAAACTGCACCAGGTACACTTACAAGCCTTACATTATCAGATTTGGTGTGGACTCTGGCATTTTATAACAAAAATATACTTTAATTTTTATACACTGCCATTCAATAGGGATCAAATTTAGAGCAAGGTTAAAAAAATTTTTTAAAACAAAAAATCTTATTTTGAATTTTTGAGGTGGGAATTGATCATTCGTATCATTTAGATTCTTTAAGCTACTGTTCTCATCTTTAGTGTTATTTGTACAACGTTTCAGTCGATGTAATCTCCAACCTTCTTCAGAGGTATTCTGTCCACTTGCACAAGGACCTGTGGTGCAATGGATAGAATACTTGGTTAAATTCAGTTGTAATTATTACACTCTTCTGGAGGTTGAAGGCTCAACTGCGAATTACTTAGGACGTCTATTCAGTCATAGTTGATGAAATAAGAGCATATAAACCTAGTGAATTAAATAAAGGGTTCCATTAGAAATTCTGTGCAGATTCCTGAATTTGACAAAAAGATTCCCCAAGTTTGACATGATATACCTGAAGAAGATTGGAGGTTACATCAGCCGAAACGTTGTGAAAATAACACTCAAGATGAGAACAGTAGTCTGAAGGATCCAAATAATCTGAATAAAAAAAAAATCTATTTTTCTAAAAGTAGTTTTAACAATACTTTATTTAGGTCAAATTCACTATGCACAGAGTATCAAAACGAAGATTTCTAATTGTTATCTACTCAAAAGAGTGTCTTTCTTTTTGCGAATTTTAAACAATATTGGAGCTGGGGGTTGTGTAGATGCTTGATGTACATAAAAAGTATGTCTGTCACAAACATATCTTAAGAAGCAAAGAGTTATGAAAGAGAGTGAAAATAATTGGAAAAAAATGTTATGCACACCTTTTTTCTTCTTCTTTTATTCTATTTTCTTTTTCAGCTCTCCGGTCATGCAAGGTCACCCTACTAGTTGAAAAAAAAATCAGGAACACAAGTCTTGCGCCACTTTTATGTCCCCTTACAAATATTAATCTTAGATGTTATTAAGGCTTATATCTAGTATCCATATTCAAATTTTGATCAAAATCCATTAAATGATTTTGATTCCAGAAAATGTCTACAATTTAAAGCTTATGGTTAAGGGCTTTTAAGAAATTGAAATTCAGGGAATTTTTCTAAATTAGTGTAATAACTATAGATCACATTTAATCTAAATCAGAAATATTTGAATTTTAAAATAAGTTGTACCTATATTCCATTAAAATACTCTTAAGAAACTGAGTTTTCTAGGAATTTTAATTTTTGTCTAATACATATGGTTAAATTTTTATCAAAATCGGAAGTAGCTGAAAATTTACAAGACTGCCAACCACTGTTTGCCCCATTTGCATGACTAAATCAAATTGAATATAGCCCACATTATCCACTCGTGAAAAATGCTGGTTGTCAGCCCCAACTTGGGGGAAAAAAAAACAACATAACACTGACTTTAAATTAGGTTAAAGAAAACAAGCAAAATAATTCTTACTCTAACAAAAATAGACAACTCCTGACTCGGCTATACTTTTTTTATTTTTTCAAGTAAACTATTTTATAATTTAAAGAACTTAAAATTGTTTGAAGAAAGATCTTTTATTTTATTTATTTATTCATTAATTTTTCTTCTTTTTTTTTTTTTTTTTCTCTCTCTCACATCAACACTGGAGCCACACCCACCCAAACACACATTCACAAATTCTTGCTTTTAGAAAAATTGAAAATCCCCTTCCCCAACAATTATGTTATATCGCCATTTCACTGATTCTCTCTGCTCTCACTCTCCTGAAACCTGAAAAAATAAAACCCCAACACAATAAAAAAAAAAAAAGCTTATCCACCTTCTCCTGTTCTATTTTTATGTACCTAGGGCATCCAATACTACAGCCTCTGGGGGTCGCACTCATTCAAAGAAGAACAAAAGGTAATTTGTGTCGTATGTACACCCTTCACCGGCCCAGCCGTTGGCACACTCGTAGGGCCCCTTGTGCACATCGATGTTGTCATCTTTCTTCTACTACGATATCGTGTTTCCAACTTTCTCTTTTTTCTGTTTATATCTTTTTTTTTTTTTTTTTTCTTGTGTAAATTAGTGATCTTTTAAACCAACATATTTCAGGGGAAAACATTTTTACGTACCTATATGTCATGTCAAAATTATAAATTTTAAAAATTATGAAAAAATGATCTACTAGAAAAATAATTGCAAGTAAAAATAGAATTTATCAAATTATTGAGTTTTATCGTACGTTTTAACATGGAAGAGTTATGCAACCAATTCAGTATGACAAACTGACTTATCTCTCTTGACTTAAATTAAGAGTCCGCCATTTTTAAGCACAATGTAATTTTGGCTAATTTTTTTTATTAAAAATACATCTAGCACATCTACAGGATCAGTTTTTGTAATTTTTGGAACATGACATATAAATAGGTAATGTTTTCACCTGAAAGGCGTTGGTTCAAAAGATTACCAATCTACACGAATACCTTCTTTTTTTTTCCTTTTGTAACCAGATTTTACAATACGTGGAATCTTTATGCATTTTGGAGAAAATTTTATCGGAAATATATGCGTGATTCTAGGGGGCTCTATCATTATTTTCATAGCAAGTGTTCAACTGAGATTCAGTCTATAATCCTCCTCTGTAAAACATTCACAACAAATACTCAGCTAGCTACAACAACTGTCAACGATTTCCCTTATTCTCTATCAGTGTATAAAAGTAAACGGAAATTTCTTTGAGCAAAGTTTCTTTTCTAGAACTGTCCATCTGTTGAACACAATACCATGTAACTGCTTCCCAGTTGATTTTAACATGACCGTTGAACTGTCCTCTTAAATAATTGAACCTTACCCAAGTTCCATTACCGATCATCACTTGTTAACCCTTATCCTCAAGTGGCCTTGGGCCTTGATAAGTGGTGACCCAATTTAAAAAAAACATTTTTGCTGTCCAAAACCGTTGTTGCTGTCCATAGCATTTTTGGAATTTTTTTTTATAGAAAATATCTTTTCACCCCCATCCCACCCCCAAAATCTTTTCTGTTTCGTTTGGAATTTTTGAGATGAGGATCATAATTTGTGCTATTAGTGCTACTATTCTCATCCTGTTTGTTACTTTCACAAAGTTTCAGTGAATGTAACCTCTCCCCTCCTTTAGGTTCATCTATTCCGAAGAAGTCTGAAGAATACATCAACTGAAATGTTGTGAGGATAGTGATCCAACTAGTATCCAAATTTTCCCCATTTCTAAAACTGATGCTTGCACCTCTTCTTTGATATATTCAATGGAATAGTTTCCTTGATTTTGTGAAGTAGTTCGCCATGTTTGGTGACAAGCCAAATCTTATACTGTTGCTCCACCATAAGAGTTACATCGTTTCCGTTTTCAAAAGATTGCAAGTAGATTTAATGTTAAGATATTGACTAAACATACCAGAGTCTGGAACACCGTCATTGATATCATTGTATTATTTTTGGCAACGGAGGTAATTTTTATCTACATATTTATAATTATACTAATATCTTTGTATCTAACTATGGCATGCTATAAATTGATACTAACAAAAAAAAAAAAAATAACAAAAATTGTGTAAAATCACACCACCACCATGAAGAGTCTTTTATAATTATTTTGAATAAGCCAATTTTTGGAATAAATACTTCAATAGTAATTAACTATTAGATCTTTGAGGAGTTTTAATAACATAAACAATCTTTTGTTTTTTTTTTCTTTAAGAATTTTACTTCTTTATCTCTTTATAAAATGTGAATCTTAAGCCAAAATGTTCTATTTCAAGTTAATTCAACTTTGCATAATAGATGTACCATTTTTTTATATTTTGTTTTTATATATATGCAATATTAGTCATGAGATTAACTAATTTGCATATTACTTTTGAAAATGAATATTTTTTATTAATTTTTTTATTTATTTTTAGTTTTAGTTTTTTAAACTTATATAGAAACAAAAATTAAATTTTAGTTATAAGCAAGACAACTACTTTAATATTCTCAAATGATATTGAGTTATTCCCCTTGTGAATTTGGATATGTTTTTTCTGGTCATAACTGAAAAATGTTGACATTATCAGTTGTCCGAACATGAATACATCTTTTTCTTTACTTTTTTTAAGTAAACTGTTGTGAAGTACATTATTATAATGCCAATAACATGGTACAACAGTAACAAATGAAAATTTATTAGTTAAAATTAGGGTTTGATATGTGAGCTTAAATACTATTTAGGTCAAACTTTTAAAAATATAAGAGGATATATGTTATTATATTATATATTAGATGATATGATGAATCCACATCCACTGTTGTTGTAATTTAAAGTATGATTCTTGGCTGAAAATGAAAATTTCGTCACCTTTAACACCTAAAACGAATAGCGTTATAGAAAGCATTAAAAATTATGAGTGCTATTATAATTTTCATTTTAATATTTCAAGCATTTCTCTCCTCTTTATCAAAATATGTATATGCTAAAAATGAGTTTTTAAAATTTAAGAGATTCTGAGATGTTGACTATTGAATTAATTGTTCAAAGATTGGCATATTTAAAAAAAAAAAAAAATCATGATGGAGTGGTTGTAAAGAAGCCTAAAAAACCTACAAGCAATTATTTATGAAAAATCAGATTTTTATACTAAGGCTGGTTTTAATAATCTAGTATTTTCGCCATTGCTCCTGAATGTTAGCCCAGTCTACAAATATAAATCATTAGTGACGGTAGGATTATAGGTGTATATCAAGGGTCCCCAATTTGGAATGCTCATACCCTCAGGAGGTGCAAGATGATATTCTAGAGGGTGCAGCAAAAGTTTAGATAAAAAATGATATTGGCTAGATGTTAGTATGTAATGCCTTTTTTATATCTGCAAAGTTATAAATGTTATTATTAAATCTTTTTATTTTTCCTTTATTAATCCATGGTCATAAAAGTATTAGCAATAGACAGGGGCTAGTAAGTTAATTAGGGAATGTATAGAGCTTAGGAATATCATGATAATTAACCAATATACAACTCCAAAAATGTGACAGTGATACATGTTCATTCACACAATTCTGAGGCAGCATGTTCAGGACTGCAGAACACAATGTGCGAGGACATTATGAAGTGGGTCTAATGTGAATGCATATACTCACAGGTTTGGTCTGTTCGGCTGCAGCACAGGATGATATTTAAGTTTTTTTTTCTCTTGGCTTGATAAAAAGTAATAATCTTTCAGAGATAAAAAATAAAAATCTTTGTGCGAGTTGATGGCATTTGAACCTTTTATTCCTATCAGAGCGTGTTGATGTGCAGTCCTTGTTTTGTTGTCTACTCCGTGTGGTTGAATTTTGCATTTAGAAAAAGGTAAATTTTCAAAGCATTTGAAAACTAGTCTTTGTGCTATATTGTACTATTTATTGCTATTTAGCTATTAATGCATTTTCAGGTAAGACGTTACTTTTTAAGGGTCATTTAATATTAATTTATGATTTGTTTCTTGGTTATATACAGAGTGAGTCAAAAGTAGGTGGACAGGTTAGGGTTATAGTCATAATGAAGAGTTGCATTAATATAGCTGATACATAAACCTATTCAAAATGCTGTCCACCTACTTTTGACTCACCCTGTATATTTCCCTTGCAAATTATATAATACAGTTACGATGTTCTTTTAATAAAATATTAGTCAAAATTTGCAAAACTTATTGTCGAACAAATTAGAAATTTAAGGAGGAGGGAGGGCTTAAAGGAAATTTCTTGAGGTGTGCAAACCAAAAAAAAAAAAAAAAAAGCTAGCAGAAGAAGGAACAAAGAGAAAACTGCGAAAAGGAACAAGTGAAAAAGATCATTCTATTCTTACTGATGGTTTAGCGTTATTAGACTGGGCTACTGTTCAGGAGAGTTGAAGAAATATAAAAGATTATACATCCTAACATCCCATGGAATCGATAATAAAATTCACAATCCTTTTTGTAATTCATCCATATTTGGTATAAATATGCCTGACTTGTCCATCAAGTTTCAGTCATGTGTATCCAACAGTTTTTGGTTTATGACTGTTTGATATGTGAAATGACGCTTTGGTTATTGTCTCGTCAATAGGAGGTATGATTCTGAATTGGCTTCACACTCACCAGACCTTACCCCCCCTCCTCCTCCATTTTTATCTGTGAGGCTTATCACAAAGATAATGCATATCAAAATAATCCCCACACTATTCCTAAACTGAGAGGGTCATTACACCCCAAAAAATCAGACAAGGGGCGAGTGTGTCAATTTTTAATAATCTTGTACGTCATATTCAGGTGTGCTTATTATTCAATGGGGTGATAAAATGCAGACTGTTGGATGTTCATGACTAAAATTTGGTGGACAAGTCAGGCATAGAATAAAGTTTATTTGTATCAAATATGGTTGTATTGTGGAAAGAATTTTTTTTTTTATTAACGGTTTCATGGGTGGCGTTGAGGGTGGGGAGATTCGATGTCCGGTAGATTATGTAATTTTTTAAAGTTTAACTTCCATAAGTAAGTGCTTGTAGACAATGCTTAACTGATAAATGCTTAACTAATCAACGCTTTAATTTTATTGCCCCTTTTTTTATGGAAATCGCTTCAGACAAGGCATAAAACCACTTCATGTAAGAAGCTAAGAAAAAATATACTATTTCAAGGTCAAAAACAATAAGTGTTAAATGGAATAGATTCTGACCCAGAAAACAGTAATTTTTCCCTCTTTGTCAGAAATCTCGCTCTTGGAATGTGAGGATTAAAGGACAAAATAAGGGATGCGAGAGTTAAACAGCTGCCCAAAGTAAACTCAAGATCCACTTTCTACTCTGCTTTTTCACTGTAGCATCATAATAACGCTAACAGGAAGACTCGATGTTGCTTGGGGTGGAATGAGGAACACTATGTATGTACTTTTTAACTATGTTCATAACACCATATTATTTTTTATTTTATTTTTTTTTTACACCCCTCTGTCTTTCTGTTAAGTTGAAATGTTAAATTAAAACCGGATATACGCATCTGAAGTTGTAAAGGTATTCTGTCTGCATGGATCACTTAGAAGTGGAGACGCATAAATGTTCAACACCTGGAAGTTATAATAGAGATTCTGAAACCTCCTTGTCTTACCGGAAGAATTTTATTCTTTATTTAAAAATATCATAAGGGGGTTATGCCCTCACAGCTCCCTTGGAGATGCACTTAGAATTTAGGGCACGCTTCCATTGTCGTTCCTAAAAAAATTTTGCGTGAGAAAATGCTTTTCGATTTTATACAGATTCTTTAACCATTCTTTATATAGCGAACACACAAACAGCGTGCACACCTGTATACACAGGCATTGAGTTTAATATAGAGATATACAATAAGCCGTTTGTAACATTATGTGAACAATTCTTTTGAACCTACAGATTATTCATCGCCGTTTTGTTGACAAAAATAGCTGAACTCGCTGTGACACATTATAGGTAGTTGGCTCAATAGATAGTGATGTTTCTCTTTCCTTCACTTTTCTGTTGTTAACAGTTGTGATGCTAGCCATAATAAAGTTATAACAGCAAAAGTTTCTGTTTTCCTTTCTTTTGATTCTGTAATAAGTTAAAAAATATATATATATATATCCATTAAAAAGCAGAAATCGAAATGAGAAAAAATTTGCAAGTAGAATGGTGACGTTCCTTTTTAGCACATTCCACTTTATAGTTACAACTGACTCTTTGACCCCAGCTGGGTGGAAGCAAAAAGTGGAATGTAATTTTGCAATTTTTTTTTTTTTTTATATATATACATTGCTCAGTTGTCATACTTCAAAATAAAAACGATACAATAGTTACAATTTTAGTCTCAACTTTGCAATTATCAAAACAATCACAAACACATTCCAAACACCGATATCCCTAACCTATATCTCATTACATCTAGGTTTTCATTCTTGTTCACTATCCTGCTTTTTTGTTCAACCTGGAATAGTCTTGTTACATTTGATGTTTTCATATTACTATTCTCATTGCAAATGGAGGATAGTAATCTAAGAATTTGATGGAGATCCTGAAATTTGGCGAGACATACAGACAACTGCAAAACATTCACAACAAATACTCTTCTAGCTTCAATCACTGTCAACAGTTTCCTCTACTCTCTATCTGTGCCTAAATTCAAATTCCATGAATAAAGTTTCTTTCTCAGAACTGCCTGTCTGTGGAACTCTATACTGCAGGGATGCTTTCCAGTTGACTACAACATGGTTGGTTTCAAGTGCAATGTAAACGAGTTACCTTCTTAAATAATCAAATTCTACCCAATTTCCATCACTATCAATCATTGTGGTGTTGTCTTACTAACCACCTGCATTCATTAACCCTTATTCTCAAGTGTAATGTAGTCATTACATTTTCACTCGGACCAACACGTTGTATGCAGAGACAATTTCAAAGGAACAAAAAAAAGAAAAATTTAACTCAGCTTTTGTCTAATTGAAATAAAAGGCATTTATTCACGTTACTTTCCAACAACGCATTGCATCTTGTTATACAAGTGCTTTAGTTCGCCATGTAGTTGACAAAACTCTGCCATGTCAAACATGTGCTTTTTCTTCTCCTGCGTCAACAGGTCTACCTTTTCTGTTGCTACACAGGTTTCAAATCACTCATGGCGGCCCATCTTTGCATCGTTGTCCCAATATGCAGGTTTTTGTAAATTTCTCCTTCTCTTTCCGCTGCTATGTTTGCAGCTTGCCCCTCAACACACAGTTGTCCAACCATTACTTTTTTTTTTTTTTTTTTCAAAGTTTGGATTGCATCTTGTTTCAAAAATTCCTCTTGCATTGACTCATGCTTCTAAATCCTCTGGTCACCCACATGGTTCCATTTTCTCTCCGCTTTTCTTTCCCTTCCCTTCTCTTCCTCTACAGTGACGTCATCTCACACACCGCATTAGCAATGTCATTTACATATGTGTCATTCCACTGCTGCTAGATAATGTCAGCTGCTCTGTTACACAAGCAGCTTTCAGACCTTGATAAGTGATGATTTCAATGTAAAAAAAAAAAAAAAAATCAATTTCCTTTTTCCAATTGCTTATGCTTACTTTATATATATATATATATATATATATATATATATATATATATATATATAAACATCATCCATTTAATCTATTTTTGCAAAAGTCGCTTCTTACTACTTTGCCTTCTAGTATTTCACAAAAATATATCTAATTCCAATTCTTTTATCTATAATCTCCGTTTACACTCTTCCTTACCCACTCTCCTCAAAAAAGGTGGGGGTGGGGGCACTGGAATCCTACCACTAATCTAACTAAACCCCTAAACTCTAAGGTGGCAACTCAACCTCCACTTCTCCCTCCCACTACGAAAAAAAAAAGGCTGAAAGAAGAATAAATAAATTTTAAAATTTATCTCCGTGCTCCATTTGCAGATATCCTCTCCCTACACACACAGTCGTGAAAAATAGAATAAAAAGAATAAAAAAAAACAATTAAAATTCTTTTAAAAATAATTTAATAAATTGTGTACAACAAAGACAATATGTTATGATCGCTGAGTAAACCCAAGATCCAATTTTTACTTCATTTTTTTTTTTGTTGTTGGTTTGTTCGTTTTTTAGTCGAGTAAGTTTTTATTTGGATTGTTAGTTTGAATCTTAATCTTTCAATCGTACTGCCTCTTTTTTTCAAAACCTCACATAATTCTGTCACGTTGTTTTCTGCCTGAAATATTGTCTTGTATTTTTCCCCTCTCTATCTTTTGCACAAACACTTCTTTGTCACATTAAAAAAAAATTGTCCTTGTATGTATTGGGTCCAATGGCTGCTCAATGCAATAATGAGTTATAAGACAACAGTACAAAATGAAGCAAGTTTCACAAAATATACGGGGAAAAAAATTAATTATCTTATTACTATTTTTTATTTTTTTTATTTCTTTCATTGATGTTTACACGTTCATGCGTGCAAGGAAAATATTGAAATATTACATGTAAAATTTATGCTAAAAATGTTACCTTATTAATAGTATGGAATATTTTTTACAATTCTTCATTTATTTTTGTTTGGTAAAAATATTGAATAAGCAATGCTTAATTCGATGATAATATCGTTAGTTTGAGAAAATTAATTTTTTAAGTTATAACAATATTATTAACACAGACTTTAGAGGCTTTTTTAATGCTTTATTTTCATAAAAAAAGCAAAATTGAATTCATGTGAGCTTTTTAAATTTTTTTATTTAAAACTATAATTTTATTAAAGGTGTTTTTGTTTACACAAAATAATAGATTTCCAGTAATATTTTAAAAATAATAATGGGTTCATTATATTCTGTGATCATTATTTAATAAATACTGAAAATTTCATTAAAATTGGTTAATTTCCTGAATTTTGGTGAATTTTTAAATGAAGGAAGAGGCAAAAATGTTGATAAATTTTCAGCAACAGCCATTCATTTTGCATGTATCTAATTAATGTTATAGGTTATAATATCGTGGCTTGGCCTTCGGACCAAGATCAAAGTGTAGTATCTGTTCCGGCAGATACTGCACTTAAGATGATTTGTACCAGTCAATGGAGGGGAAACCCTCTATACTGGGACAATTATTATTTTTGGTAACCAGAGTGCCCCCTTTTTGCCTACTTTTAGGGGAGCTGGTTTTTACCTCACATTAAAAACGGCCTTGTGCCTAATTTGCTCAGTGGGGGAGCAAATAAATACCGTCTAATTAATGTTATTAACGATTCCATGGAAGGGAAGGGGTACCCTGTAATAGTAACTGTTTTGGGGTTTGTTTGTTTTTTTCCATACCTATAAATAAAACAGATGTGTGTCTGTCTGTGTGTAAATATTTAACCCATAAACTCTTCAACTACTGGTCACATAAGACTGAAATTACCAGGAAATAGTAATCATACACCAAGGATAGTTTATGAGCAAAATCTGTTTGGATGGATGAATAATACATACAGAAGTCGGCAAGATGAAATGCAAAATGTCCATTTCAACTTGCCAACATACCTAATAGGTTGTGTATGTGTAAACTAATCATTGGTAAAAGTGGTTTAATTTTATAGCTTTCTCATTTATCTGTTGAGTTAGCTCAAACAGTAGCAAACACGACTGGAGTACTAAATATTCTGGTTTTGATTCTTGCTAATGGCAATTAAGTAATTTTTTTCTTAACTTTTGAAATCTGTACTATATATAGAGAGAATTGGTTCTGTAATAATAACTACAAAATCTGCATAAATTAAAATATTTTAAGCGTATTTTACAACTGGCAAGGTCGGGCAACCCCTCTGCTAGTATAAAATAATTATGTTTATGTTTTATTGTTTTTGAATTTTGTCAGGAGTTTGCATTGGGCATTATACACGCAGAAAAAAATGATTTCTTTAATTTTGTTTTTATTATTTTGTAACTTGTGACTTTTTAATTTTTTTTTTTTTTTTTACCCAAACACCTAACTGTGAACTATTCCTCTAATTTTGTAAACCCAGAAACAAAGGCAAACCATATTAAAAAGTAAATAAATAACAATATAAAAAATTGGGTACAAGTGCATAACTCCTTGCTCCCCATGAAAAAACAAAAATACTAAAAATATGTAAATGTGTCATTTGTGCATCTGTCACAAAAAGATAAATTTGTACACCAAACATCGTGTAAATTGATAAAGTAATTTTATTTTTAAACAGAAAGTTGTTCAGCTGTCATGCTTCAAAATAAAAACAATACAATGATTTCAGTTTTAGTCTCAACCTTCCAATTATCAAAACAATCACATTCCAAACACAGATGTCTACCTTTATCTTGTTATATCGATCAATGATCTCTCAACTTCATTTGGAAGGACAAGGGAGATAATTCCAAATAATGAAAGTTTTGTGAAATTTTAGAAAGCTGTTCTTAACATGGTGGAGAATCATTGGAAAAACTCAAATTCACTTTGAGATGATTTTCTTTATAAAAATAAAACTATTTAATTAATTTACATGATTTTTGGTGTAAGGTATTTTCTTTCTGTCACAGGTACCTACATAAAGATTTTTTTTTTTATTTTTATTTTTTCTTAGACTGGGAGTGGGGGGAGGGTATGAACTAGCACCGAAAATTGGACAATACTTATAATGACAAAAAATAAATAAATAAATAAAATGCATTAATTTACCGAAATATATAAAATACAATAATGTAAATAAATCAGTATTTTTTTTTTTCCTGTTTCTAGAGCATTGTTTTCATCTGATGTCATCAAAACTTATTACTAGATTTTATTCAACCAATGTTGTGTGCCATGGGACCCAATCTGTACAAGTGCTAGAAAAAGAATCCCCTCCCCCCCACACACACCTTTTCACTTTACTTTCATGAAACAATTACTTCTTTATAAGCAACATTTTTTTTTTCTCGATGTCACAATGATACTTGGTTTCTCTATCGGAATGACAAAGCGTGCAATCAAAGGAAACATCTCTTCTAACTGAACACAAACAGTTTCTCCATTTTAAGGTTCAAAAACTTCCTCTGTATCTCAGACCAACAAAGACAAGACTAATCTCCTTTGCTTGTATATATATATATATATATATATATAGATATAGATATAGATAGATTTAAAAAAAAAATTTTTTAATATAATTATCCACTGCCACATGTTTCACCGTCTATGACTCATCAGAGTGGCTGAATCTAGCCCGATTCGAAATCGGGATCCTATGGTAAGAAGCCTAAACTCCTACCACTGGTCCATCTCACACGAATGTTTGGATTTATTGCGATTTACGTAAATGTTGTTTGTTTTTGTTTTTCTTATACGTTTTGAACGAATTCAATTATTTATACGAAATACATATGTGATGGGACAATTCTAATATTTTTCCTGATTCTGATACAATTTCAGATTCTGATTCTTTATAAATCTTCAAATGTAATGAGAAGAGCAACAACAGATTAAAATACCTGGCGCAGCACATAAATAACATACTTTGCTAATATTGCCTCATGGATTCATAGATTTTAAAATTTAGATTTTTAATTGACTTGTTAAATACTTTTAACCTCCCATTACTCGATACAATTTATTGTGTATTTTGTCTTTTCAACTTTCATTTTTTGCTTCTATTCACTTTCACCTCATCAATTATATGAATTCCACCTGAAGATGATTCACAGTCGAATCGAAAGCGTTCATGATAACTATGGAAAAATGCGCAAACAAAACTGAAAACTAAAACAAAAACAAAACACAATTTTAATGCATCCCTGGCAGCCGATAATTCTCAAGGGTAATTCGCTTTATGATTTTACTGTTTATTTCGAATTTGATATAAAAAAAAAAAAGATATGAAAAAAAAAAAATCATAAAGCAAAGTACCTCCGTTGTATTTAATGTCTGCTTGATTATATATATATAACTAGCATTTGAAGTAGATCACACAAGACAATTTAAGAATTATCAGCTGCCAGGGATGCATTGAAATTGTGTTTTGTTTTTGTTTTAGCTTCTAGTTTTGTTTGCACATTTTTTTAAAATTAAGGTAGACAATTATTATATTCTTGAATTAATAATTGAGTTATCTGCCTTGCTAATTTTTATTTCATGTGATTATTTAAAAACATTTTATATTAAGTCATCTGGGTCGGAGTAAGTAATTTAAAAAATATATTGTAGCTAAGTATATTACCAATAACTTAGTACAATAATAAAAAGTGGAAATAATTTGAAAGCTTAAAGACTATGTAGGTCTTACTCTGAAAATCCAACAAGATTATTTTATATGTTAGATTGCCTTTCTGATCAGAATATCAACTGATTCATTCATTCAGGAGAATATTTCGTCGACGAGAAGTAAAATTTTGGTTGGCTGCATTTATGCATAAATGTTCAATTCATATTAATATAGTCTGGTTCAATATGACTATTTTTGTCTGGTTCAGAAATAAACGCCAAAGGAAAATGGTTTCATCATTCCAGAAATAAAATTCTTCATCTCCAGCAGATAATTATTAGGGAGACGTTAGTTTTGTTATGTGTTGTGGAGACATACTGTTATTATCCTTTTGAAAATATTTTTATCTGATCATTTTTTTTTATAAAAGTAATCTAAAAATAAAGTGTTACATTTGTCTTTTTTATCTTCCATTCTTTCTTCCTTTCTCTTTTCTTTATTTTTTTCTCTGCTTTTCCACTTTCTTTTTTCTACTCCG